>NC_142803.1:74848843-74883923 GCF_049724085.1 Artemia sp. Qi Xiang Cuo
CTTTAGCTGTAAAAACCTAAAGCCTTCTGCGTCATTGGTGCTTCACTGAAAACGAATTACTCGTATATTACAAATTTATTATTTTCCAGTTCTTACAGCATTGAATATAAAAATAAAATACAATGAAAAAAATATCTTGAACTGAAGGATCTTTCATCAATTAATATCATTATATATCTAATATTCAATTTGATTTTGTTTATACTTTCCAAGACTGTTCAAGACTCATATAGTTTTGCCATTTTTTTTACTCTGCCATTTTTTCAAACTAATCGTGGTAGTTTTTTATGAAAGCATTCTATGGATTCTAGGCATTTCTATTTGAGCGGAAAACTACACCTCAAACTTTGTGGAACATTTTCTTGCATGAGACACCAAAATATAATAAAATGTCAAGTTTCGGAGTGTTCCACCACTCGCAAGCAAGTGCCATTGGTATTTTTGAATCCCTATTGTCAATTTAGGGGGTGGAGGGTAGGCTAATTCTCGTAGCCGTCTTATTCCGTTGTGGTATGATTTACTCTTTTAACACCTAGCGTCCGGACTATCATACAATCTACAAAGCATACAACTACCCCAAATCACTATCAATGGCCCAACGAAACATAAAACGAACAAATATTAAAATATATATTAGTCAAACTCAAAACGAGCATAAATTAATATGAGTAGAGTTCAAAACCCCTATGCTTTCTAAAAGCCAGAATATAATTTGTATTTTACTGAAGAAAAAATTCAAATGAGTTTACTGAAAAAAATTGTGCATTGTCAATTTAATATACATATGCTGATATTTATTCCCTAAAATCTTAATTAATTTTTGATTTCTTAAAGTTACAAAAGTGAAAACATTTCAAGGAATTGTTTTCAGTAAAGCGCCAATGACGCAGTAGGTTTTAGGCTTTTGCAGTGAGGCGATACCTAAACTCTTGTTTGTAGTTTTTTTTATTCGATTCAAACTTGATTTGCATATTCAATTTAAGTTTCACTCGTTTTAAGATTTATTTATTCATTTACATTAATAAATATTGTATGTTTGTTCGCATTATTGTTATTTAATTTATGTTCGTTTTAAGTTTCATTTGTACTTTAATAGCAAAACATTTGTTTTCGTTTTAAGCTTGATTTTCATATTCAATCTAAGCATTACTCGCTTTAAGATCTATTTATCCATTTATATTATTACCTGTTGTATGTTTTTTGCTATGATTGTTTATTTAATTTCTTTTCGTTTTGGGTTTCATTTATTCTTTAATAATAATTTCTGGTCGTTTTGGGTTTGAATTTTAACAGGTGTTTGTATCTCCTGAGCTTAAGTTTAAAATGGCCTTTACTTTTCTTTGAAAAACTTATTTTTCAGAAAGTTTTTTTTAATTAATCCTTTAAAAAAGGCTCAAGGGCATCAGGTAGAGCTTTTAATGCATAATTTGTAATCACTGCAGTTAAATACCTAGTGAAACCCAAAACAAACAAATCTAGTTTTCACTGACACAGTCAAAAGGGACGCCTATCATGTTCTTTTTTTATATCCCTTTTTAATTTTTAATTCCTTTCGTAGAATTTTGCCAATCGGAGTACTTCTTGCAGATGTTTAAAGATACAATCCAGGAGCCAATTGACGTTCCAGAGCACCAGATAAGTTGCTTGACCTGCATTAAACACTTATTTGTTTAATACAGGTCACAGATCGCCACAGTCAACAGATAAACACGTCACATGAATAAGCTGGAACCAGTACGCTGCAGGACAAAACGTTTCAGCAATTCATTCGTTCCTTTTTTTACTAGTGTTATTAATCGTACTTAGTGTATATATATATATATACATATATATATATATATATATATATATATATATATATATATATATATATATATATATATATTATATATATATATATATATATATATATATATATATATATATATATATATATATATATATATATATATATATATATATATATATATATTTTATTAAATGAATCTTGAATCTTGTCAATTGACATTCCAGAGCGCTGGATAAGTTGCTTGACTTGTATTAAACAATTATTTGCTTGAATGAAAAGACAAGAGTACTAACTGCCTCTCTAGAGCGAAGAGTGCAACGTCAGTTTGAAACAACAAAGTTCCTTAACATTTCTTTCGCCTTGGCATTCTTACTTTTTCTTAAGGCAGCAAAAAAAACTGACAAATTCTTCTTTACGCGTATAATGTGTTCTTTTTCGTTGAAAATGTAGTTCCAAAATTCATCAAGATCGTTTCAGACCCTTTCTTGTTTAAATTTGGTTTCCTTAATCGTTTATAAAAACCAACTGGTCAAAGTTAAATTTTTTTTGCGCTAGCCAACAAGGTAACTTTCAGTAAAAAAAAGCGACAGGGCTTTCAGTGTCTCCTTTTTGCGGTGAATTCTATTCCTGATTTGACTAACACGTTCAACCACGTACACTAAAATTTATTTCCTAAATCTGGCAAAGTTAAATTCTCAAGTACACCACAATATTTGTTCGAAAATTTAACTCTTCTATGGGGCAAACCTTGTTTTGGTGAGCTTCATTGAAAATAAGCTCTGTCCCTCTATCACATATGCTTTGTTAGAACATCTAAGCTTTGACTTATAAAGTGTGCAGGCATTTCTAGGACACATGAATCCACTTGTCAGAGGACTTGAGCCCAATACTCATACTGTCGACTTTTTACAGCATAGGTTGGCAACCTTTTCTTGTAAAAGGGCCAACATTTTACGTGGGGATATTACGCGGGTCACACTAAGGTCACAGGTCATTACACTGTAATGTAATATTGTAGGTATACCATAATGATTAGAATATATCTGCAATATTTATCTACAAATATTTTAGGTTTAAAAATTAATCGCTTAAATGTATATTTTTACGAAGTCTATGGTAGTTAATGCAATCAATGAGACTTTTGTTGTTGCATTTGACTTACAATTTTTTTTCATATTAGCTTGCATTTTTGTATTAGAGACACGAAGTATTGCGTCTAAATGTATTACCGATAACCGAGAAAAGTGTTTGTTTTTTTCGATAATTCGGAATTGTTAAGGTTTGCTCACAAATACGTATACTACCAAACATAGTAATTATTTGCTGCGCAAACCTTTTTAAATTCTAGTAATTCAAGAAGACAAACTTCCAAAGAAATCCACCTAGCTTTTTTTTCACCCGGCCATTTTAAATGTGGTAACCTATCACTTTACAAATCTATCGCGTTGATTTGCAAATCACTTGGTTCGTTGCTGACATCCACTGCTAAGGGGTGTACGGCTATATCCACCTTACGTAAGATCTTTTGAAATGAGAAAACGGTTTTCAAACTCAGTTTGAAGTTGTATTAATGCACTTTTCAAATTATTATTTTGCCAAACAAAATGCATATTATCTTCTACTACTGCTTTCATGCAATTTAGAAAATGATCGAGCCTTCTTTCATCAGTATGCTTGATAAATTGCTTCTTTTCAGAAGCAAAACCAGAGCCAGTCATTGAACTGAGCCATTGTGCAAAAGTGATACCATATTAAACAAAAAACGAAAATATAACAATAATCCTAAAATTGATTGTTGCTTAATCTTAAAAGGGATTGATCCTAAAAGGGATTGATAAAATTTATATTCTGTGAAAAGTGTCTTTAATTGGTTTGCTTTTATTGTACCAAAATTCCTATATTATTTTATGTTGTCAGTGAAGCGCTAGTTTTCTACAATACTAGAAACATAGGGAAACGTAATTATTTTATTTATCTGTATTAATTTTATTGATATATATTAGATAGACTGAGAAGTAATAATTTTTGTCTGTTTTAAGGTTCAACTTCGCTCTTTACTGCCCTCAGAAAAACTTCATTTTTTAAAACTAATCTATGTTAATTTTTGATTAAAATTTAATGTAGAAACAACGTTGTCATGATCTTTTTTATTTATACGAAGTAATGTATGTTTGTTTTAAGTTTTAATGTCACTCCTTAGTTTCAGTCGAAAACCTATTTTAATTTAATTTCTAATTTACCAATCTAGGGAAGATAAGGAACATCAAGTAAATACTGTAGACAACCTTGACAGCTACGAAAAACGTTAAGTCTATACCATTAAGTTCATTATCCGTGCTTCACAAAACAATACATGTTTTTCAGGAACGTTTGTTTTTCGATGAACAAAAAGATGCTTTTACTCGGCCGACATCGCCTGAAAAAGCCATGATGAAGACAGGGTTTTATTAATCACATACTGACTAGCAGAAACACATCCAATAAAGATTTTGATATATCCATTTTGTTCCACGCAGTTCAAAGTTCAGGAAATTATACATTTGAGCAGGAAACTCCCACCAAAGTCTTCAGGGAAAGGGTTACAAGTTATGCCCTGGGAGCATATAAGGTTTTTATTGAAATCTTTGTCTTAGAAACTAGAAAAAGGGCTCATTCGATTGGAAATTCAAAGGGTTAGTGTCATTTTTAATAGTCAAAGGTGATTTGAAGGCAACTAACCCTCCTCTCACGCCCATCTTTTCTCCAAACACATCCAATCAATATTTTAGATAGTCATTTTATTCAACGTAGTTGGAAGTTTTGGAAATTAGGTCTTTAAGGATGAAAACCCCTCCCCCCCCAGCCCTCAGGGCAAGGGTTGTAAGTTATGCCCCGGGGGCGTATAAGGTTTTTATTGAAAGCGTAGAAACTTCAAAAGGGCTCATTCAACTGGAAATTGAAAGGGCTAGTGCCTTTTTTAATAGTTTAAAGTGATTGTAGAGCGACTAACGCCCCTCTCACGCCCACCATTTTCCCAAACACGTCCAAGCAAAATTTTGAGATATCCATTTTGTTCAATGTATTTGAAAGTTCTTGAAATTAGGTATTTTAGGATGGTAACCCCCTCAGAGCCCTCAGTGGAAGGGCTGTAATTTATGCCCTGGGGGCTTATAAAGTTTATATAGAAAGTTGTTATAGGAATTTCAAAAACGGCTCATTTGATTGGAAATTGAAACTGCCCTTTTTAATAGTCGAAAGTGAGTGGAGATTTATTGAGACCCCTCTTCCACCCACGATTTCCCCAAAAACATTCAATCAAAGAATAGAGATAGCCATTTTGTTCAACGTAGTTAAAAGTTAAGGAAATTATGTATTTAAGGATGACAAACCCCCCAGAGCCCAAAGGGCAAAGATTGTAAGTTCTGCCCTGGGGGCATATAAGGTTTTCATATAGCTAAAGTTGTCATAAAATTTCAAAAGGGGCTCATTCAATTCGAAATTGGGAGGGCTAGCACCCTTTGTAATAGTCGAAATTGATTGGAGGGTAACTAACCCCCCTCTCACGCCCAACCTTACTCTAAACAAATTTTCAGAAAGCCATTTTTTTCAACCTAATAGAAAGCTCTGGAAATTAGGTCTTTGAGAATGAAACAACCCCCACCCCAGCATTCAGGGCAAGGGTTGTAAGTCATGCTCTGGGGGACATATAAGATTTTTATTGAGATTTGTCGTAGAAACTTCAAAAGGGCTCATTAGATTGGAAATTGAAAGGGCTAGAGCCTTTTTGTAATAGTTGAAAATGATTGGAGAGCGACTAACGCCCCTCTCACGCCCACCATTTCCCCAAAAACATCCACTCAAAATTTTGAGATAGCCATTTTGTTTAACGTAGTTGAAAGTTCTGGAAATTTGGTCCTAGAGGATGACAACCACCCTAACAGACCTTAGGGTAAGCGTTGTAATTTATGCCCTGGTGGCATATAAAGTGTTTATAGAAAGCGTTGTCGTTTCCAAAAGGGCTCATTCGATTGGAAATCGAAAGGCCTAGTGCCCTTTTTAATAGTCGAAAGTGATTGGAAGGCTTGACATATTTATAGTAAAGATCGAAGTGGGTACAATGTATTATTTTTTGTGTTGTTGTTGCTTAGACCAGGGCACTTCGTATCGAAGCAGTTGTCGTGGGAACTTTGAAAAGGGCTCATTCGATTGAAAAAAGAAAGGGCTGATGCCCTTTTTAATAGTCGAAAGTGATTTGAGGGCAACTAATCCCCCTTCAACTCCCACCCTCCCACGACCACCCTCCCATTTCTGCTCTTAAAATTTAATCAAATAAAAATAGCGTAAGTGTATCCAAGCTGTCAAAGAAAGTAAACAGATTTTTTTGCGATTTTTTTTATCAAGTTTTCCATTTCAGGTAAACTAGATGAGGAGTGAAACTAAATTAAACATTGCTATTTGTATCCAGATTTTTAAAAGGGTGTATGTTGTTAAAAATGGCTGGAAATTTTTCTCCAGCATACAAATAGCAGGCCAAACTATAAAGTCTTAAAAAAAGAAAAGATTTAAAGTATTATTTTCTTTTTCCCTGAAAAAACTATGTCAATATAAAACGAAGAGAAATTAATTTAAAAAACTTTTTCCACAAATAAGTTTTTCAAAGAAAAGTAAAGAACTCCATTAAACAAAAAATGAGCAGAAATAAAATCAAATAATCTACCAAGCGTGAAACTACCACAAATCAGCATCGATAAATAAATGAATCTCAAAACGAACAGAAATTACAATAATTAACCGAGTCTTTTTTGACTCGGAAATTACTTTTTTCAGAAATTACAATAATTAACCAAGTGTTCTTTTTTTTATATCCTTTCTTTTTATAGGTAATCTTCGGTCATCACTTTTAACCCGCGGCTCCAAAGCGTCCTCTACGTCTAGTAGACCAACAAATTCCTCGCGAACTTTTTCAGTAGAGCAGTTCCATCATTTAACAATTAAAACAAGACACTTGGCTTTTTTTATTCTAAGCCTGCCATGCAAATTTCTCTATCGAATTTGGAAAAATATTATTCATACTAATAAAACATTTGCCTTAGAACATTTACTTTTATGCTAAAATGTTAAAAGTAAAAAGAACATTATGGACAAAATTTGTGAATAAAAAGGTTGCTGATCAATATAAGCTTGCTGTAAATTATAAATAAGAATTTCATTAGTAAGTCTTTTTTTTTTTTTTTTTAGTTTTGTATATAGTCTAGGATTGTGGTGCTCTTATCTTCGCACTATAATGTTTCCTTCAGAAGAGTCCCTCTCCTGTATTGTAGCAAAATCCGGGGGGGGGGCCTAGTTGCCCTCAAATCTTTTTGGTCACTTAAATAGGGCACCAGAACTTTTAATTTCCATTCAAATGAGCCCTTTCATGTTATTCTAGGCCCACTGGGTCGAAGTTATCATTTACTTGTTTGTATTCTAGGCCTATTTTCGAGTAAGCATAAATTCTAGGAGCATTACAGTTTATATTTCCCCAGAGGCACTATAAAGAGGTTATATAAAACTCATATATATAGTTTCTCAAAAGTTTTTATGCCTTTTTCTCTGCTTCTTTAAATCTTTTTATATTGGCATTTACACTTTGCCTAGATTTATACATTGTGGATTTATGCTAGGTATAATTTTTTTTTTTTTTATTAAGAAACTGTCTTTAAATCCTTTGAATACTAATTATTTTTAACTAGCTTAGTGAAACATTTCTTAAGCTAAATAGCTAATTAGCAAAATTAGGTTGACGACGATATATATATATATATATATATATATATATATATATATATATATATATATATATATATATTATATATATATATATATATATATATATATATATATATATATATATATATATATTATATATATATATATATATATATATATATATATATATATATATATATATATATATATATATATATATATATATATATATATATATATTAAAAAAACAAATTTTATGATGTTCTCGAAAACTTGAAAAATGTAGATGCTCAGTTTTTGAAGTGAAAGCTGAACGCGGATCGTCTCTTTTGTCACCTTGAAAACAGGGATAAAAAGAGTAAAAAGTAAATGTTAAAACGTAAAAGTTAACGTAAAACGTAACATTTACGTTAGAACAAATACTTTGAAGTAAACAACAGATACTGCTACTAATTACTGCATCATATTTATACACTTATAGGTTTATACATCAAACATATAAACAAAATACAACAGAATTGAAAATATCCGTCAAAAATAGATATTACTTGTGCTAAAAAAGGTGGTAATAAAATGATATTAAACCTTTTTCTTTGCAAAAGAGGTTTTATAAAAATTTCTTCATATACGAAGTCTAACAAGCCGTTTGAGATTGAGGCGTATTCTGTTATTCTGATTCAAGCAAAGCCAACGCGTCTGTGCTCTTGCAAAAACTGTGTAGGGGAGTGGGGTAAATTTGACTTTTGTGGACGAAATTGTGATACGATTTTTCCACATTGCTCCAAATGATAAAATTCAAGAAGAACAGACACGATTTGTTGGGGTTTTGTAGCTCTCCGTCAACTAGAAGTTATCCTCAATATAAAAGTACTGTATATACTAATACTAGCTGATATGGCTACTTGAATGATACGATTTTTCCACCTAGCTCCAAAAATTCTTCATTTTTGCATTTATGAGCTTGAAATGTTAATATTCAAGAAAAACAAACACGATTTTTTGGGGTTTTGTAGCTCTCCGTCAACTAGAAGTTATCATCAATACAAAAGTACTGTATATACTAATACTAGCCAACGTCCTTTAAAAAAGAAACATCTAAAAATCAAAGATGCATTCATCAGCAAAAAGAAATGACAATTTTCTACAAACTACAACAAGCATAAATCAACCCCTTTAGGCTATCAAACTTAAAATGGTCAGACTACTTTGAATGAAGAAATCGAGGGGAAAAACCTGAAATGCTCACAACTATGAGTCCCCTGAAAAGTTCACATCAGATCCAAAGTTTCAAAAAAACTCATCAAAAATTTGTTTATATGCATTTTTTTTACGTTTTACGAGTCAAACAGTATTTTTTTTTGTGGAGGGGGGGGGTCATTGTCTCTACTAAAGGCAAAGTAGATTTTGAACTAAAAATATCGCTTTGACAATTTATTTTTCTGTATAAACAATATGTATATATATATATATATATATATATATATATATATATATATATATATATATATATATATATATATATATATATAAATAAATATATATATATATATACATATATATCGATATATAGATTTATATACAAAATATTTGAAATATTGGATTATTTTATAATATTCTTTTATATTTTATAATTATTCTTTTATGATTTTAATAGAATGCGGCTATGACCAATAGCCGCACAGATGTAATGCTGTGACGAATCCGAATCCCAGGATTTGGATCGTCGACCAGCAAAATCACCTTTCCAACCGACTCAATCTGTTGAGGGCCTCTCAGTTATTTTTAAGTGAATTTATACAAAAAATTCAGTGAAACTGCCAGCATATACTGAGCTAAATGTGAAAATGGCGTAATTTCAAAATTTCAAAAACTCTTACTGGTGTTCGATTGAAACTACCCATAAAATGGTCAGGAGGGGGCCGAAAAAAATCAAGACACTCGTGCACATGAATTTCGCAGAAAAGTGCATTTGTGTTATCTCAGGAACGGCTGAGGTTATTAAGTTGATATTTTCAGACATGAAGGTGATTATTTTACCAAATTGAAATATACGAGGAAATTGAAATAAATCACAATTCATTTTAATAGCATAATTTTAGCACATTTCATACATTTTTCCTGCAGAATTTTCATTGTTTAAAAATATTTCTATATTTAACAGATAAATCTTCTCTGTTTACATATATTTGACATATAAACCTTGATGTGTAACAATTCCCTGAGGTAATTGGGGTTAGCATCTGTTAGTTTTTTTTTATAGATGGCAGAAAAATAAAAATTCCGAGCGAAACACTTCTTTGTACATAAAAGAAGTAAGACACAATTTTCTTAGAAGTAAAACAAACTAAAAACAATTAATCTGAAATTAATTCTGTTCTAAAGTTACCAATTAAAACACCTGAAAAGTAGTTTTTGACAGTAATAATATCTAGGTGGCGACCCTGACCCCAATAGTACTATTCTAGGCTAACTATTATTTCCTAGCTTCCTACTAACAAAATAGCTTCCTTTACTACTCTAATCAAAAACATAAACGTTCTCTCTCAGAGAGAGAGATAGAGAGAGAGCGAGCCTGAGCTCTTTTCGGCTCCTACCTGAGCTCAATTCGGCTCCTAATCTAAAACATAAACATTCTCTCTCAGAGAGAGAGAGAGAGCCTGAGCTCTTTTCGGCTCCTACCTGAGCTCAATTCGGCTCCTAATCTAAAACATAAACGTTCTCTCTCAGAGAGAGAGAGAGAGAGAGAGAGCCTTAGCTCTTTTCGGCTCCTACCTGAGCTCAATTCGGCTCCTACCGCCTCTTTGGCGACCAGTAGCCATTTCTACACGAACAAGACGTCCACAGACTCTCCTATAATGAGACATGTCTTTCATTTAATCGCTTAAAATATCCACAATTATTTTCTATAAATATTGACCATAAAAAACAATTACAGTATTATGAGTCACATCTAAATTTTTCCAAGAAAACATAGAATTAATTTTTTTCTTTTTCTTTATTAAAGCCTTCCCATTTATGGAAACCTTTCAGCAACCCTAGACGTAGACTGGCTTAGATGTTACCGGATTAAAACCGAAAATAGCAAGAAAATAATAACAAAATTTGTTTATTCGATGAGATAAAGCAGGACGAAAAACATGAATTTTTGCTAAGTCCTACACTTACCTTCCATCAACACAAAAAAATATACTAAAGTAAAACATTTTTTTTATATAAAATAAACAACTTATTTGTTAATAAAAATCGCAAAGGAGCAAAATGAATGCTAGGCTAGCAGTATAATGAAATACAAAACACTCCTTGATTGACTGATGGGCTAGATTCAAAATAAGGGACTAACTAAATAATAAGCTTCTTCAATACATACTACCAAATGCTGATGATTTCAGAAAATTATTAAAATTGTTAGGGTAGCAGTATAATGAAACACAACAAATGTCTTTATTGACTGATGGGTTAGAATGAAAATAAGGGCCTAACTAAATAATAAGCTTCCTCAATACACACGACCAAATAGTGTGATGACTTCAAATCATTATTAAAATTGCCAGGGTAGCAGTATGAGACATAATACACATCTTTAATGTTTTCTCCTGTTAGTCAAGGGCTAATTTCAACCAAAAAAAACAAACAAAAACAATAAAAAACCTATCTTTCAATAGAAATTATAGAGGGTTAGAAGGAACAATAGGGTGGCAGTATACCTGCCACCACATGTTTGTGATGCAGTTTCACGAAACACAATACACGACTTTATTGACTGACGGGCTCGATTCAAAATGAAGGGCTAACTAAATTTCAAGCTTCTTTAATGCATACTACCAAACATAGTGATAATTTCAAATCTTTATTAAGATCATTAGGGTAGCAGAATGAAACAAAACGCACGTCTTCAATGTTTACTACTACTACTAACATTACTACTACTACTACTACTACTAATACATTACTACTACTACTACTAACAACTCAACGCAGCACCAAGCAACCTGAGACCAACACAGCTACACAAGCTCCTCCTCACTCCCATTCTACTCAAAGCCTTCCCCCTTACAACCTCCCAGGAAGTTCCCACTTCCCTTAAATCTATCTTGTAACATCCTCCCACCCCAGCCGCGGACGACCTGCTTTCCGTTTAGCCCTTGACGGTTGGCCGAAAAGGACAATCTTCGGCAATCTGTCATCCTTCCTTTGCAGAACGTGCCAAAACCATCTCAACCTTTCTCTCATTATAGCCCCACAAAGCGGGATTGAACCACCCTTTTTGTACAGCCTATTGTTTGAAATATTGTCAGTCAGCCGGGTACCCAGAACAATCCATAGTCAATTTCTCTGGAAAACATCTAGCAAATCTTGATCTGCTTTTCGGAGCGCCCATGCTTCAGAACCCTACTTAACCACTGTCATCCCTGTAGCTTAGCTTCCAATATTCTAGTCTGGGTTTGCGGGCTTATCTTTCCATTCTTCCAAACTTTTTTCAATAGTGAAAAAATACCATGGGCCTTGGCTATTCTACTTTTACATCTTCACTGCTCCCACCGTCTTTACTAATAAAACAGCAAAGGTAAGTGAAGCTGTCCATCTGATGGATCTTTTCGTTACCAAACGTCACCTTTTCATCATCACTTATTCCTAGCCTTAGTGACTCAGTATTTTTAATATGAATTTTAAAACCTATTCGAGTACCCTGAACTTGCAAAACCTCGATAAGTTCATTTAGTTTGCTAACGCTTTCATCTAGGATGCTTAAATCATCAGCATAATCTAAGTCCGAAAAAGTTTTCCTTCCCCATTTACTTCCATGTTCTCTCATTGCCTTTACTGTGCTTCTTAAAACAAAGCCCATCAATATGATCCATATAAAGGCAGATAGAACACAACCCTGCTTAACTCCTGATTTAGTACAAAACCATCTGCTAACCAATGTTATTTTGGGATGAAGGTAGATTTTCAAAATCAGTCATAATCTTTATCTCAAAGTGTCAAGACGAGAAATTAGTATGGAGATTAAAAAATGGATCGAATAAATAATTTAAATATTTCATATAATAATATTAAATATTATTATTTAATTATATATATATACATATTAAATATAATTAAATAATTAAATTAAATATTTAATTTAATACAAATTAAATATGATTAAATGTCGACTATTTATTCTAAATATTTTTTTTATAAAATTATCAATTTTATTTCATCATTAATATTTATTACACATCGTTTAGTGTTTCAGGTTAAAAACATTAATTATTTTGTAAATTAAACAGCAATATCTTCCAGCAGGGTGACAAAGGGGCATCTGTCCCCGAGTGCAGCCTTTGAGAGGGTGCAAAATTGAGTTTATACTTTTACTTTTTCCTTTACTTGTATTTTGGTTGTGATGATGGGGGGAGGGACCAACATTATGACCGAGTCCTGGAAACCCTAGGAACACATCTGAAGTCTTCTCAACACTTGACTATGGCTCTGAAACAGGCATTTAAACCAACAACTTGAAATAAATACATTTTAAGTTTGGAAAAGAAACTTTCCTTTCAAAAACATGTGTTTAAGACACACTTTAAATTTTTGCTGGATTGAATGAGAAAAGAACACTTTCTGGGCCTCTTTCTAACCCAAATGGGGGGATGTTTCGTTGTTCACTGAGATGAGAGATGGTCTACGACTCTTCTTGGATACATTAAGCACCTCTGAAGTTGTAGGGGATCTAAAGTCTCAGGTCAATTAAAAAGATAATTAAAGATTGAATAAACTTACCAGATTAACATTATCTTTCTCATGAACAGTTAACGGATTGTCTGCAATTACACGGAGTTTCATCACTGATGTGTTGGCATTTGAACGGGTCCAGTAAGACAAAAATCGGTCGGATGATGATATAAGAACAGGCAGTAGGACAGCTGTGCTCAGCAGAAGAATAGAATGAAGAAACTCCGGGAATAGCAAATTTATCTTTCCCATTTCTTCTTTGAGAGGAAGAAGGACAAAATCCAGTTTGTTAATGAATACAGATGGGGTACTGAAGAAGACCAAAAACAACAGTAGACTAATATGTATGAATGTCCAACAAAGAAACCATGCTTTTCCATTTATTCTAAGATTCTCCCTAAAATGAAAGTTTATAAGTAATAATTCGTAAAATAAAAAGTTTATAAGATAAAAAAATCATAAGAAGAATAAAAAAAATCGTAAGAAGAACAATTGTAGTAAACAAACAATAAGAGTAAAAACGAAAATGCTATTCATGATAATTATTAATAATAGAAATAATAACAATTAGAAAATAAGAGTAAAAATTATACGATGACTTAAGACCCTAATGAAAAATGCGACAGTTCTACGCGTTTTCAGAAATAAACAAAAACGATCAGACGATCAGAAATTAAATAAAAAAAAGCAAGTTCTTTCAACTAAAAGTAAGGAGGAACATCAAAACTTAAAACGAATAGAAATTATTACGTATATAAAAGGGGTTGCCTCCTCTTCAAGACTTCGCTCTTTACGCTAAAGTTTTCTTTTTTTAGAATTTTAAAACAAAGTTTATTATTCTAATTAAACGGCCAGTGTTACAGGATTCGTCCTTAAAAAATAACAAAAATAAAAGTCAAAACTTTAGCATAAAGAGCAAGGTCTTGCGGAAGGGGAAACTCTTCTCATATACGTAACAATTTCTGTTCGTTTTAAGTATTGATGTTGCTCCTTACTTTCAGCTCAATAAACTTGTTTTTTTTAAACTTAATTTAATTTCAGATCGTTTTTAAATAATACCGGGAAATCCGGCTCTCTCTCCATAAGAAACTCACGCCACTCATTCAAGTTTATGATGCTTAAAACTTTTACCCTCTTCATATGCATCTTCTGTTTTACTTGACCCCAAGCGGGTTAAACATAATATTAGTGATTTTGCTAAAATTAGATTTCAAGTAATATTAGAAAAGTTTTATGAATTTATTTTTTGTTTAAATTGAATACCCATTAATAATTTAATTTATCTGTGTGATGTGGTTGATATTTCGTGGTTGATATTACCGTGTGGTTGATATTTCCGTTTATATTTCGTTTTAGAAAATGCCTTGGGTAACCACAGATATCTTTAAACACAAAACTTTACATTTTCTTCACATTTTACATTAAGTTAACGAATGTTTAGGCCATAAGCCATTTGCTTTGAGATCTTCAGCATTGAAAATTACTAATTAAGGTTCATTTGTCACTCAATAAATTAGCAGTAAATTCTCACTTTTAAGTGCATTCTGCTGACGTTGGATTTAGACGAGGCAAATATATCGGTCCTGGATAGAAAGATTATCTTTGGAGATACTAACTACAAGCTCTTGCAATGCACCAGAAATTGGTTTAAATTAGCATCAAACATAAACCAAAATTGGCTGAAGTTGCATCTAACTTTGTTTGATATCGGATAAGATTAACAAAAAAGATTATGTAAAAAAAAAACTAGGGCTGTGATCTAAAGAAAAAAATTGATGTCATCATAAAAAACAAACCAATAACGTGTGTGTACACAAGGAAAAAAAATCACTCAATAGTATACACAAATAATTTTTTTTTTTGTTAAATAAGAGGCCAATTATTTTCTTAGTCGTTTTTTAAGTACAATGCACCGCTACAATAGAAACCTTCTATTTCTTGTATATTTTAATTGTATTTATATTCTTTATATATTAAAATTAGCATTAATTATTAAACAATTAAAATATCATATTAAACACTCATATTTTCGTATATATCAGAACACTGGATATTTATTTACTTTAATTACTTTCTCTACTTTTTTTTATCACTCCAAAAATAATATCACGCTTAAATTGAAGCATTGTATCACTTGCTAGATTATCCTTTCAAACTTAAATACTAAACCGATTATTTTACTTACAACGGATAATTTATAAATTACTAATGTTTTGCTTTGAGGTCGAACATTTACATCTAACATTACGTGACTAGCTAAAATTTAAAATAAATTAAAAACATAGTATATACACAAGCATTGTGTAATAACTTACGCAAACATTGTTAAGCAACTAAACTTAGATACACCATTTACCAAAACACACATTTGGTTAAAGTTTCATAAGCTATTTTAACATATTATATAGTAATTTAAATATACACAAAGCATTTTTTTCAAAGTAAATATCTAAAAAAGGAACACTGAAATGTGTTATAACTCTTTTTTCCAATTAGAAAAACACTCAAAATACTGATTTTAATTACAATCACAATTATTGTTACTGTCATTTCAAAGAACTTACTTCACTATTTGTCGTACCCTTTTATTCTCATATTTATATACCCGTAGTGCAAACTATTGTATGTTGTTACTGATAAAAGTTCTTTTTTTTTGAAATTCGTTATTTTATTGGCGAGAGATTATAGTTTTGTGCAGACAGGTTTTCTTACATCTTACCCTCTGGGGTTTGGTGTTTCTTAAAACACCAATATTTAAAAATATGTGTAATCAATCCCATAATCATTAAAGATGTAATGAAATATCTCCAAGTTGAGGCTAAAAAGCTTTGATAATTTGCGGTTCTTTACACTACCAGCTAGGAAAGTCTTTTTTTCCGGGAAGCGATTTATTGTTCATGTCTTAGTAACACGTGTTCGCAAATATAATTACAACTCTATGTGCTATGATGTGCAAAAAAATCCCACTACGTCTATGTGCTACGCACTAAGTTTGCTCAATAAATTAGTTACGCGTGCTCAATTGTTGTCAAAAACCTGAGACTAGTTTTTTTTCCACAATTCTAGGTTTAACAGCAGTAATTCACATATTCAAGGTTTATTCTCTTCTAAAGGAATATTTTTTTTTTCTAAATTATATTCAACAATAGTTAAATTTGCAGCTTGAGAATCAGTTTGTAAAAGCTTGAGATGGTATATTCTGAATTTTTGCCTTCTTGTTGTGCCCTCACCTCAGTAATATCTATTTGGTGCTTGATGACCATAAAAAGCGTCTGTTTGGTTCAACAGCAGTATTCCTTGTGATCCTGTTCAATCTAATAGGTTTATTAAGAACAAGAGACACAACAATATATTATGTATATCTAAACTTTGCATTTGTAGCTAAAATCCTCCCAGAGGCTCTTCCCTTTATTAAATAGGTGGATGCTTTCCAAGGAATATATGCTTATCCCCATATTTCTTTCTTTTTTTTACGTCCAGTAGTTTTTTATTTTAAGACATATAAGCAAACATAACTTTTTTAGATTTAACTTCCCAAATTTAAGTTATCTTTCCCTAAATATCGAATTCTACTTGTGTCATTTTTTCCAACTATTTATTTTAATTTACTTACATCTAGCTATTTTTTAAAATTGTACTTTTTTTTTATTATTTACTTCAGCGAAGCCTAGGTGGTTTTTTTCAAATCTTTGCCAGCTTTTTTTTTAGTTCAATAGGTATTTTAAAAGCCTATATTCCTATGTCTTCTGTTTTATTCAATAGCTTTTAAAAGTTTTTACGCCGATTGCCATTCTTTGGTCAATTTCATTTTCCCCTTGTTTTAAAGGGGGGGGTGTCTATTTTCGCCACATGCATGATTTTTAAATTATTTAATTTTCTTAGTCCAAAAGTGTTAGCGTTCCAAAAATATTGAATTTTCCAGTTAATTTTTAGAGCATTGTTAGTTATGCTTCGTGCAACATTTTTGGCCTCCATTCGATTATAAATATGCAATGTTCACGATAAACTGGTTTCAAATTTTATTTTAGATTTAATTACGACCCTTTCTGCAAATCATAGAAAGTAAATACTCTCATTTGCAAGGCTGTATAGATTTGTCTGCGTTGGACTACAGTATGTTATTTACCGATAAGCTTGAAGTTGGGAGAATTACAAGAATAAATTTACTCATTACAGAGACTGGTTTCTGTTGTGAAAGGTTTCGTTTTAAATAGAAAGTAGATGCGTTTAGTTCCTGTTAAAGGGGCCACGACTTGTGATTCGGTTGTTTGGATTGGTTCAGGTGAAAGTCAAGTATTTAAACTAGGGATCTCCTGTGCAAACTTGTTTTCTCAGATCAAATACATGGCTAGAGTTAAAATTAGTACCCTTAACAATGAACTGTGGTTTGCTTGGGACGATGGGGTTAATTTTTGACTTATTTTTAATTGATTTTGTCCTTGGCTTTTACCTCCTGGTAAGTTTTTAGGTTATAATTTACTTTTATATTGCTTTTCGTTTCTTTTACCTCATACTTTGTTTTGCTTTATAAGCTTATTCTCAGTGTTGCTTACACCTTCATAGCGCTTCTTTAAAATTTCTTTTTTTTTCTCTTTACCATTTGTAACTAATAAAAAAATATTCTCTTAGACTATAACTAATTATAATAAGACCACAGCCAGCTTGTACATGTAGTGGCCACATAATGTAAGCTCTAGCTGTTTTTCCTATTATAATTATTTTAAAATTCTTCAATAATAATTTTTTCAAATTCTACTGAAAATGTTCACTTCAGAGAGTCAAAGGTCAGTAGATGCATTACATATACTTAACAACGAGAGACCAGCAGTGATTGAGCTCAACTCCAAATTTGCTAGCTTCCAATGACCCTCTTTCAGTAAACCATCCTCCTTCGTTTTTTTTTAATTATCCCCCCAGCAAAAAATTTTATTTTTTTTTTCAATATGCAAATCAAAAGAATCGCATTTTAATTCTCATTACAAAAATTTATAATTTTGTTATGTTTAATACATCTAATTCAAATTGAATTGACCTGACATGTTTCAATTCTTCTCGTGATCTAAGACTAATTCGTTTCACCAATTGGAAATATCAGAGTTCGCATAGGCCTATCTCTTTTTGGAAACAACATCTGTTACTGTAATTTACTATGCCACTTCTGACCTGAATGATAATTTGGCGTTGGAATTTGAGGTTCATGATCAATATCTTTTTAGTTGATTTAACACTCGTTTAATTTTTGTTAAATATTTTTTTTATTATTACTTTTGTATTAAAATATTGATCTTATGTGCGCTGCGCTTGCTCTGCTTTACTCCATTTCCCGGTCAAATTTTTAGACTCAAAATTTTCGTCTTTTTAATTTTTAATAATTGTAAGTTTTTTTGTGGTTTCTAAAGTGAGGTTTGCAAGGCTCTGAGTCTAAGTGCTGTTTTGTTGCCTTTTCAAGTCTCTTTAATAGCTCTTTCTCTTGCTTTTTGGCGTTCTTCATGAGTGTTATAGTGACTTGTGCTGCTGAAGAAGGAACTTCTTCTTATCTCTTTGGATTCTTTACTGTTCTCCGTAATTTTTCTCTCAAAAAAGTTTTTCTTGACGGTGACCCACGTTTACCTATGTCATTTTCTGTCGAAGAATTTTCTGTGTCAAATTATGTTCGCTCGCGTCTGGTAGATGGCGCTTGTTCTAAGAATTTTTTTTTCTCTACGACTCTATGTGAATCAAGTGCATAAAAATTAGATGCGTCTTTGGTTTCTTCCAATTTTTCTTCCTAGTTGGAATCAACCTCTGATTTATTTTGTCTCAAGACCGTAGGTTGTGTTTGAGGCTCTTCTATGTTGCTTAGATCGCTTGTATCCGACGTATATTGAACTTTTCTTTTTTTTCTTGTTTGTTGTGAAGACTTTTTACACAAGTTTTGGCTTAGAATTCCTTCCATTTATCCGGACTGTTGGGGTCGTTAAAAAGGTCATAAGATTCATATGCTCTTCATATATATACTGATGAGATTGTTTTTTCTATTTCTTCTTTTAAAAATGTAGGGTCTTTTTTTAACGGTTCTGAAGAATATTCCTTTTTAATTCTATTATGGTGTATTACCTCTTCCTTTTCCTTATGCTGATGATATGGAACATATGTTAAGTTATTTGATAGAATTTTTGTAATTATATAAGGTCCGTCCCATTTTGGTTTTGACTTTTTCGTTACTTATGGACTTGTTTTTTGAACATGAACCAAATCTTCTAGACAGACAGTCGTTTTATTTTTGCTTGTTTTGTTAGATTTTTCTTTTTGTTCTGTTTTCGCATCTCCTAGATTAACTTTAAGTTTCTCCGTAGCTTTTTTCATTTGCATTGCCATTTCTTGCTTATATTGGTCTAAGTTGTAATATATTCCGTCGTTTTGTTTTTTATTCGAAAAAATTCTGAGACATCTTACGTGTTGCAAAAAAATGGCCTTTCTTTTAAGGTACGTGAAAAAGCCGTATTTATTGCAAAGGCTACAAATGGTAAATGTTCTTCCCAATTTATTTTTCCCTCTCTTGTATGTATTCGCAAAATATGAGCTATTTCCTTATGCTTAAATTCAACTATTCCACTGGTTACTGCAAGGTATGACGAGATAAGCTATCGTCTAACCCCCAAATATTCTGTAATATCTTCTAATAATTTTGCTCTAAATCATGGCCCATTGTCTCTAAGTAAAATTCGAGGGAAAATCCCGTGATTCAAAAATAGATGAATGACAAAAAAGTTTATAATAGTTTTTTTCCTTTCATCCTTAGTTGGAAAAGTTCAAAAGTATGAGTTAAAATGGTCGACTATAGTGAGTACAGACCGGTTTTCTGCCCTTGAAATTGGAAAAGTTGCACCGGATCCTCGCACATTTAGAGGTGTTTCTCCTCCTACCCCGTACGAGTTGGAATATCGCGCTATTACAGCCTTAGGGGTCTATGGTGGCAACTTCTGGTTGGGATTCTCTTGGCAGCTTTATATTAAAGCTTATACTTTTGAGTACATTTTTGGAAAATAAAAATTTCCTTTTAGTCTCCACATAGGTTTTACTTCTCCCATGCGACAGCCGATTGTTGCAAATACCATCTGCAAAACTTCTCCTTCCAGAGATTTTGTAATCAATGGAATAATTTTTAAGTATTTTTTTCGCTTTTCTTGCGATGGTCTATGGTATCTTACTTGAAGATTTTAACTTTCGTCCAGATCAAAATTATCTAAGTTCCTTTAAAAAATGTTTAAAGTGCTCTGGCAGTTCCGATCCTTTTGATAAAAAGGATTTCATTGCTAAACAAAAATCGTCTTTATTTTGATGCTTTGAAATATTTTCATTAGACAGTATATCCATCCCTTCCAGTACCTTCTAGATGGTTGATATCACATTTTACTTTTTACCTGGATTTCGTGATAAATAGTCTGGTAAAATATTTGTATGGCCCTTTATATATATTGGAGCATATGAATATGATTGCAGACGCAGTATACACCGTTACAGTCAAGCTGAGGTACTTTGCATTATATGTAGCCAAACTAATGATTTTTGTTCTACTCTTAATATACTTTTTTTTCCAAGTAAAAATTGGCAAAAATGTTTTCTAAAAGCTATAACTGCTAAACACTCCCTTTCAACTGTCAAGCATTTTTTTTTGCTTCCGTCATTGGCATTCTGGCGTATTAAACTATTGATTTTCTTCTCTCGTAATAAATGTTTAAGAATGTGGCGCCCATACCGTACCTTGAAGCATCTGTTTGCAATCACAAGTTTTGTGACGCATCTGGTAACTTAAGCGCTGGTAATAGTTATAGTTGCCTTTTTATTTCATTAAGAACTTGTTTTACGTTCTCTGAACATTTATATGTACCTGATTGCTTTAATAGGGTTGTCAAAGGTTTTTCTATTGTGGCTTAATTTCTAATGTATCTTCTGAAATAGCTTGATAATCCACAAAATGATCTGTAGTTTTTTTTATCTTTATGAAGTTCCAAATTTTCGAAGACTGTAATTATTTATTGATTTGGTGAGAATGTCACTTGGGTTATCAGCGGTCCAAGAAATACTAATTTTGAACCCACAATCTTTAACTTTTCTGGTTTTTATTTTTAGCCAGTCTTTTCAAACTTTCCCGATTTTTTTTTAAGTCCAACCAGATGGTCATCCAGTTTTTTGTTAAATAGAATTACATCATTCTAATAAGTCAAGATATACTTTTTCCTTCCAGGTTCGGTATCTTTTAACACCAAATTCATCAGCCAACTAAAACTATATGGACTAAATGATTAGCCGAATAGCATACGTTGAAACGTGAACATTCTGCCATTGTCTAACATTACGGTAGCTTTATTCATGGTTTCTGCATCTGAAGCAATTTGCAAACATCCTTATATTAAATGGAAAGTAGAGTAATATTTTTAACCTGCTAACGCATCTAAAATCGACCACTTCTTGTTAATTTCATTTCATCTTTAATCGTTACGGCGTCTGTTGCTCTAAAGTCGATAAATAGTTTCCAGGTATCATTTTTTTTCTGACTATCACTAATGGAAAACACCAGTCACCAATTGTTTTTTTACTTATACCCCGATCTTCCATTTCTTTTATTTTGCTTTCTAAACCTGGCTTTAAATGTGAGGTGTTTTATACAATGACTTTTTGATTGGTGGGCCCTCTGTTGATATTTTGTGCGTGATTACGTGAGTTAATCTGTAATCTTATTTTTGTCTTGCAAAACTCCATTTAAAATCACAAAAAATATTTTGCACCCTAGTTTTTAAGCTTTCCAATAAATTTTTTAAACCAAATTGTTGCAAAAAATCGATTTCTGACATTTCACTCTTTTGGTGGGTTCGGTTTTAATGAGAATAAATTTTCGTGGCTAAAAGTGAAGTTTACGCTTAATTCTGGACTGCTCAGAGATTTTATTTTTGAATCCGAAATCTTTCCTACTGATCCAAGCTGCACCTTGTTGAGTTTTATTTTATCATTAATTAGTTTCAATAGTTTTAAGTATGATATAACATTTTCAATTTTTATTACCTGATTTTCAACGAAAATCATTGGGTATTCTTTTACGGTGTACCCCCTATTACGGCATTCATCGTTTTAACCTTTCTATCTTTTTCACTTAATTTAGCTAGGACTTGAGCTTTCGTTCCCCTTTCTATTGTGATTTTTCGGCTGACTATTGGGTTGAACATCTAATGCTCACTTTTGTTACTTGTTGATACGTAAATTTGCCTAATAACTTCATTTTCCTGGTTTATTGGGATTGTATTGAATATGTGTTCCCATACAATCCCATATTTTCTGATGGCATCTACTCCTAGAATACAAGGAAATGATATCCGCTTGCATATTAATACTGTTACTATTATTTCTTTATTCCCTGCGCCAAATTTGAGTGGACGTTCTACCAATATTGTCAGTTTTTGCCCTGTCACTGATTTCAAGGTATTTTGGCATCTGATTACTCGATTTTTGAGACAAGGAGGAAATATATTACAGATTTTCTCTCGAATTAGTTATTTGTATTCACCTGCATCTAGTGAATTTGGTTAGTTTTGAAGATACTGAATTTTAAATCAGCGCAAAATTGGTAGATCATTGTTGCTTGCATGTGTATCGCAGCATTCTAAATTATATAAGGGTTTTTGTAAGCAAACATCTCTGTCAACCTTAAAGATTGAATTATCTTTTTAAATGCACACTGGTTGGCCAAAAATTTCTATAGATATCCCAGTTTTCCTCGGCGCTGCTATTTTGAAACCTGAGTACTATTAACCATTAGCCTTCTAGGCCTAAACTCTTGAATATTATTAGTTGTTTGCCAAGTATTATTTTTTCCCTGCCTTTCTAAATTTCTTTCCCCTTGTGTTCTGAACTGGTGTTTTGTTTTGTACGTGTGTCATTCTTTGGGCGTTTTATGCCAGCAATCTGCTGCATAGTGATTTGGTGTGCCACAATTGTAGCAATGGAATCTTTTACTATATTGCTTTGTAATTTGCCCTTCCTCGTGGGGTCTTTATCTCTTTCTATATATTCTTGACCTGTCACCATTTGCTCTATAATTTTCCCCAGGAGGAGGAGGTGTGTATCCATAATACTTGGTATTCCAAATCATTAAGTATCTAGTACAATAGGGTTGGTCGTCGAATGGAGAGGGGTCAGTCCACGTTTGGAAGGATTGGCCATCCTCGGGCCTTTTTGATTCACGATTCGGCTGCTCGAAATTCATCCTCTTTTGTCCCCTTTCATGTTTTTTTCTTTCTAGGGCTCCTGTGTTATTTATTGACATTTTGTAAAACTTTTTCATATTCTCGTCAATTTTTACCTCTGTTCCGACTAGTCTTATAGCATGATCGACATTTTCAGGTTTTCGCGATAATATTAGTCTTATTAACTTTTTTGTTAACCCTTGAGTAAAAGCATATAGTTTCACTTCCTTTGCTGACTCGTCGTTTTTGCCTTTTTCTAATTGTAAACACACGGATCTGCAAATTATGTCTGCATGTTCCCTGATACCAGTTGAGGTATCGAATGTGATTACCTCTGTTCTTAGACTCTCGGAGATGCTTGTCTCTATAGATCTTGTTTTAAAAGATTCAATTACAGTACTGATGTCCTTGGGCCCATTTTACTTAATTGCCTCCAAATTTTTTAGAGTGCTCCCCTTTAACCTGGCTGCAACACAATGCTATTTGATATTATCTTCATACATTTCTGTGTGTTCGTCGAATACTCTTAATTTTTCATTAAACTCATTTACATCTGAATTTCCTGCGTACTCTGGTATAATTTTTTCAATTTCAAGTACTGTTGATAGGGAAGTCATTTTTTCCTCTGGTAAAGCCATTTTATTTCAATTTACTATTTGTATTTAGCCTTCTCGACCCAGTTTTTCTAGCGACCACCAGTTGTTGTGAAGCTTTATTATTTGGTATTTGGGGGTTGTAGTCGTAGATGCCTTTATTCTCCCTTTATAGGGGAGATAAACTCTGGCTCTAGGGTAATTGAACTTTGGTAGCGTGCCTTAGGCTATGACCGAACTAATGAGGCGTACCGACTGAGTATGTTCGAGAGGCTAAAAATAGATCGTAGAGAGTTCGTCTAAAATACAATACTTTTATTCATTTATCAGATAATAAAATTGGATATATTCTGGCTACTGGGACTGGCTGTCCCAAGTAGCCCATAAGTCTCAATAAAACAACAATAAAATATAAATTAGATACTTAGACACTTACGATTATAAGACAAAGTCCAAGGTATTTCTAACGAGAAAACAAACGAGCAGAGGTTCACCCGGCAAGTCAAAAAGTCTGCCTTCAGTCCCAAAAATCGGGGTATATGTATGAAAAACCTAACCACGTCCTTCCGGTAAATTGACGCATTTAGCCAGGAAATTGGTTATTGAGCAAGTTCCCTCCAAGCCCATACATTCTACGATTTGTATCTTTATCTTAAAAAGTGGTATTTTGCAAACTTCATATTTGCGTCATATATATTTTTACTAATTTAATAATTAACTAAATTAGAAAGCTTTACCACAATATTTTTAAGCCTATTCAATGTTGAAACACATCTAGGCTAGTCAACAATTGTGACAGCTGCTTTATTCAGAAGAGTAGAATGCTCTAGGCTAGTTATTAGCCTAATGTCTAGGGATATTGAGTGGCATAAGTCAACCTCCCAGAATTGTGCTACTGGCTCACTATTCTTTAAAACTAGGTTAAATAAAAGGCAATGTAGGCTAGGCTATGTATTTCCATTTTGCCCATCTAGCCTAGGTGATTTCATGGTATCCTTCAGAAGTTAATATTCATGAACTTGTATTAAATTTTGGAAAATTGGCTGGGTTTTCACCAAATTTTGCACACAGCTGTGATGTTTGCATAGACTATCTGGCCGAATAATTGTTTGCATGCCAATAACTTCTGAAGTGGAGCTCCAGTACCTATTTTCAGCTTCACAACTTTGCTCAATCAGAGGGGACCAATCATTTACCAAATTAGCCTATATATAGTATTCAACAAAGTTTACCAGACAGGAAATTTTCATCTCCCTGTTGAGGGCAGTGTTTCCACTTATCTTTTCAAACAATCTGTAAAATGTTAACAATTGTCGGGAGAAAATCGGGAGATAGCTATCAGGATTCGGGAGACAGATCTCAGGATTAGGTAGAATTTTCATTTTTTTTTTTGTATTTTGTATTGAGTTTTTGGAGGTGTTCGAAAAAGTAGAGATTTTTTTTCTCAAAAATGTATTAATATAAGCGAACATGAGGGGCACAAAAAGCATTGGGTTTTACATAATAAACACCAAACTTATCTAGGTTTTAAATGCATAAACGGAAAAAATCGATGAGTTGAGGAAAACAAATAAAAAACATCAAATTATGGAAAAACGAATCGATTTTTTTTCCCCGAATTTTCACTTATATTTAATATTTTCAAATTTTTAATTTTCCGATTTGAAAAAAAATATATAATGTCTCATCCAAGATTACAACCTAAGTTAACACAGCCTCGGGATGTGCTCTTACCGTTGTGCTATATTGATATTAAATATAAAAAAAACAAGTTTTTTAACCTGAAAGTAAGGAGTGACATTAAAACTTAAAACGAACAGAAATTATTCCGTATATGAAAGGGGCTGTCCCCTCCTCAACGCCTCGCTCTTTACGCTAAAGTTTGACTCTGTCTCACAACTTTATTTTTTAAAACAATAAAAAACTTTAGCGTAAAGAGCGAGGCGTTGAGGAGGGGACAGCCCTTTCATATACGGAATAATTTCTGTTAGTTTTAAGTTTTAATGTCACTCCTTACTTTCAGTTTAAAAAACTTGTTTTTTTTCATTTAATTTCTGATTGTTTTTTAGTTAATGTAGTGTTTATTTTGGCTCGCCGTCATTGAATAAGTAAACAAAATTTGCATAAAAATTTTACTTTTCTTTTGCTAAATGGCTGTCTCTAAATTTGGTTCTGACGTAATTTACAAATTAACTTACATAACGAACTTCTATATTCGTATATTTTTCTTCTGGCAAAAAATACAAAGTTGCAGATTTTTGCAGATATGATCTTGAAACCTATGTTATAGGGTTTTCTGATACGCTGAATCTGACGGTGTGATTTTCATTAAAAATTTTTCACTTTTAGGGGATGTTTCCCCCTCTTTAAAAAATCAGGTGAGTTTTCTGAGGCTCGTAGCCTTTGATGAGTAATACTAAACTTAACAAAATTCATATATTTAGAATCAGCATTATGAGCCCATTCTTTTGATACATTTATTGACATCAAAGTTCCTTTTTTAAAAGTTTCGTTTACTATTGTGCCGTATCGCTTGTTTTTTTTTTTATTGTTTTTTTTTATTACGTATATGTTATTAAGTATATTATGGGGTTCTCCCCTTATTCAATACCACGCTCTTTTCGTTGAAAGTTAAAAAAATTTTAATTCAAAAAACCCTGAATCACAAAGGCCGTTTAATTTGAATAGATAGCTCTTTTGAAAGCAATAAAAAAACTGTAGCGTAAAGAGCGAAGTATAAACTTGGGGGAGAACCCCCTCATATAAGTAGTAATTTCTGTTCATTTTAAGTTCTAATGTTGCTTCTTACTTTCAGTTGAAAGTACTTGTTTTTTTTAAATTTAATTTCTGATCGTTTTTTAAATAATGCTTGGAAATCCGGCGCCCCCTTCATAGAAATGTCCCTTACCCCAAAGAAACATCCTCCACGGAAAGATTCTGCCTAGTAACCCGTCCTCCAGCCCCCCTCCCCCCCCACCAGAAAAAAAATTCTTCCTGCAAATGTCTGTATACTTCCCAATAACCAATACAATATGTAAGCATTGGGCAAAGTTCATAACTTGCAGCCCTTCCCCTGAGACCTGGGGGGGATTAAGTCATCGTAAAAGACATATTTATTAGATTTTCGACTATGCTAAACACAATGGGTATCTCAAAATTTTAATTGGGTGACTTTGAGAAAAAAATGAGCGTGGGAGGGGGCCTAGTTGCCCTCCATTTTTTTTGGTCACTTAAAAAGGACACTAGAAATTTTAATTTTCGTTCCAATGAGCCCTCTTACGATATTCTAGGACCACTGGGTCAATACCATTACCCCTGGGGAAAAAAAAACAAATAAACACGCACCCGTGATCTTTCTTCTGGCAAAAAATGCAAAATTCCACATTTTTGTAGATAGAAGCTTGAAACCTCTGCAGTATGGTTATCTGATACGCTGAATATGATGGTGTGAATTTCATTAAGGTTCTATAGCTTTTAGGGGATCTTTTCCCCTTTTTTCGAAAATCAGCCAAATTTTCTCAGGCGCGTAACTTTTGATGGGTAAGATCAAACTTGATGAAACTTATATTTTTGAAATCAGAATTAAAATTTGATTCTTTTGATGTACCTATTGGTACCAAAATTCCGTTTTTTAGAGTTTCGGTTACCATTGAGCCGGGTCGCTCCTTACTTACAGTTCGTTACCACGAACTGTTTGAAAAGTGGGAAGTAATTGAACATTCGGAAGTGGTTGAAAAATAGTTCACAAATTAAAAAAAAATGTGTGACAAAGAAATAAAAGGAAGATGGAACAAAAAGATCAGTGAGTTAATAAAAATGAACTGGAAATGATTTAATTAAAAAAAATTAAGGGGGATAATAAAAAACCTATAATATAATAAGGAAATGCCGATAAATTTACGTTTTCAGGGGGTTGGGGCCCCAGTCCAGCCTGCGTGGTCCCTATGAATAAGTTTTTAAGTAAACTGTAAGCCTACCCTATAAAGATACAAGACTGTTATCTTCTTCATAAAAATGGGCATTAGTCTAGCTGTCGTTTTCTAAAGCCAAATAATTAGTGATTGTCCTTTTCCGAAGAACACATGATAAACACACAAGCAGTACCATTAAATTATTTATTTTATATTATTTCCAAATATCATGGCCTCTTTTCTGAAAATACACCCACCCCCCTGATGGTCCGGGATATAGCCCTATTAATATATTAAAAAAATCAACCAATAAAACTCTTACTTTACAATATGAAAGAACACGAAAGAATGTAACAAGAAAGAATGTCATCACAAGATTCGACACAACGATGAAATGTATTTATACAGTTATATATGGGACCGCAGATGGGGAGGGGGGTATAATGTCAAAAAATTGACCACGATATTTGGAAAAAGTATAGCATAAAATCGAAACTTCAGGCTCAACTAACCCACTCCCCTCCTCAATGCTTAGATATAACCCAAAAATGGCTTGTCTACAGTTTTATATATTTCGTCAATACCAGCTGCTCATAATCCCATATAAAAAGAGCAACTTTTGTATATAACCTGATATTATGTCAAACCAATCAGAAGGGGGATGAGGTTGTTACGGAAAGAATCATACATATATCATCGGTACTTGTCAATTAGCTGATACACACGCAAGATAGATGCTACAGGAAACTAGTCAAACGGGTATCAGTCAATAGAGAATTGGATCGCAAAGCGTGGTTTGTAATTGCGTTTACAATATTTAAACTTTTGTTTTTTGGGGGTTTAGGGAGGGGGGTAAATACCTAGATTAGGTTACGTATTTAATAATACTATGCTTTAAACACCCTCCCCCCTAATTTGCAAATATATAGCCCAAATTTGGTTCTAAATTTTCATCATATTTTGTTTTATTTCATTGGCACTAACTAATGAAACTAGCTCCTTCTCCATGTAATTTTAGTATGACTGTTGACGGAACAAGATTCAGTCAACTGATGAAATTGAAAGTTGGTGAGGTGACTAAGTGACTATTGTCACTTGTCACTAAACAAATGATATTCCTATGCTCATGAGAGAGAATATTATCTTAACTTACTATGCGAGTAAGCTAAGTGGGTATTTTCTCATCCTAATAACTGAGTGATTGTTTGATAAGATTACATGACCACGATGTGAAAAAATGTCGATACTTTTGTCAGTGTAATTAAAATAGGAACAGCGGATTCTTTCACGGAAAAAAAAAATAGAAAATGCGAACTCAGAAAACTCAGATCACTCAGAAAACTCAGAAACTCAGAAAACTCAGAAAATGCGAAACTTCCTCATTATTCAAAAGCGTAATTGTAACATAAATTCAAAAAGTAACAAAAATGTAACGTTTTTAGGACCGTAACGTAAAACGTACCGTTTTATTTAAAACGTAGCAAAAATGGTAAGAACGTAAACTTGGTGGCAACCCTGCTCAGGTATTGAAATGGTTGGTGATGAAAACGATACACAATATCAGGGTTTCAGTGTTTGAAATCGATGAAACTGTCCCCTGAGCAACTAAAAATTTTGCATTTTCAGGCAAATTTTGTCTAATGTGTCACATTTTGTCATTAATGTGTCCAACATACGTCTATTTTGAAATCTCTAAAATAAGTTGTGTTTTAGAGACTTGTGTTATTGATAAAAGACGATTTGTAAAGCTCTTTCAAAAGGGTTAATAGTTAACATCAAATATAACGAAAATAAAAAAAAAAAATTTTGATTCATCCAAACAGAATGAAAGTACTAAATTCATAAAGACAAGTGAACAGTAACGTGAGAACAGTAACGCCATCTTCCAACGAGAATTCTTCCAACGAGAATTTTTGTCAAACAGGTTGTGGGACCATTGCTTTTCCTGAGGCCAAAATAATTTCAATGATTTAAAGAATATATAAATTGCAACTTGGAATGTTACAAACCTTAAAAAATATCTATCATATCGACATTTTATTTATATATAATATACATTTTATTTATATATCATATCGACATTCATTATAAATAAAGCTACTTTTAGGAGCTTAGGGATTATGTTCCAACGATAATTCTTACCTGATTAGCAAAGTCAGATGAGACCCAGCATTTATACTTATTTGCGTAGTTATTAGTCAAACAGAGCACTTCTATCGTATTTTATTACGTACAATCCAGTACTACAGTAACCGCAGACACGGATTACTTTTGATTTTCAAAAAGAGCATTAGAACATTCAACTTACTGTCGAATATAAAGTTTTTACAATTGCTCCTTTTATACTCTTTCTATATGTTCGGCCACGAATTTTATTTTTAATTAATAAGTAATGTATTGCACCAACGTCACTCATTATTTCAAAAGTAGTATTGAGATGCCTGTTATTTCTGATCATTTCGAAATTTCTTGATTTTTCAACTATTTTAAACAACATTGGTATCTCACAACTTTGATGAGATGCTTTTGGAAAAAGAGGGCTTCGAGAAGGGGGTTAGTTTCCCTCTTATCACTTTGAGAACTATAACTTTTAGTTTTCAATCAAAAAAGCCTATTCTAAAGTTGAAATGACCACCCTATCCAGAAAAACTTTAGTAAGCCCTTGGGGCATAACTTACAATCCTTATCCCCAGCCTTTGGGGGTTGTATCAACCCCGAAGACCTTGTTACATGATCTTCGGACTTAAAAAAAAAATGACTATCTTAAAGCTCCTATCAGAAACATTTGGAGAAAAGGGAACAAGAGGGGGCGGCTAATTGCTCTCTAATCAATTATGACTCTTAAAAATTACAATAGAACTTCTGATTTCCAAAACATTTAACTCTCTCCGAAGCTGCAGAAAATAACAATATTAAAACTATGATTTAATATGTTTAAGGTAGGTAAGTAAGTATTAAGTAGGTAAGTAAACTTGGTGCACCATAAATAGCTTTAGTAATACTTGGTGCTGTTGATATATATTTTTTTTTTTACAAAAATATGTATCCTGTAGGGCAATGTTTTGTTTTACACAAGATCGAATAGAAATCAAAGCAATTTGGGTTCATAAATGAAAAAAACGGATTATTATTTATGGACTACATTAATAAATAGAAAGATAAATAATCTTTTCAATATCATTTCCATATTTTCGCGATTAATTATGACTTAAGTTAATGTATCTGAAACGCTACAAGAAATTTATCGAAAATTGAACGGAATAAAAATAGTTTCATCGCATGTGCAAGATATTAGAAACGACTTATCTGCTATTTTGTTGCGAATTGATGCTGCAGTAGAGAATTTGTCGGAAAATGCATAACAATTAAGAAGGATTAACCATGTTTGCAAGCTGAAGTGTTGGCTACTAACGTAAAATTACAAAGACTAGAAAAGGAGTCTAAAAAGTATAATTTGATGCTCTATAATTTCGATCCTAGAAACAGAGGTTCTTTGTTATGAGAAGATGTAATGAAAGCTCTGAACTTACATGTGACAAATTTAGGGCTCAAAATGACTGACATTAAAGAAATTTTTTGTTTAAGTTATTTTTGTTAAGAAATTTTTTGTTTAAGTTAGCTTAAGGGTATTCTAGGATTGTGATTCAGGGTAGAGACCGGTTAGAATGTTAAGGTACTGAGAAAAGGTGATTGGTTCACCGAATAGTGGGTTAGTAAACACAGCGTACCTGGAGGTGTTGCAGGATAGAAGAAAAAGTTCAGGGGCTTCTTAGGTGAGATCAATTTTAAATAGTTGTGGGTTATCAGGAGTTTGGAACGAAGGGAAGGGGATAAGACTGGAAGTGGAAAATGTAGCAAAATTAGTAAAAGGTGTGCTGAAGGATCAGGAGAATCAGAAATGGTAGTTTGATGTCGTGGCCTCGGTGTCCCTCGGCGTTTACCGGCAATGGAAGGAGGTCAGGGGATATGATACTTATTTTAAGCAGCTTTAAATATTGAAGAAATAAAGTGCTATACATAAGGGAGCGGTAATTTTCTAGCACTTGGAAAAAGGAGGAAATATTTAGCGAGGAAAAATGTAATGGATGGTCTTTACTCAAGTCCTACGTGTGGAGAAAATGGAGAGCATCTACTTCACTTCATGGCCCCTTGTTCCGAATTACAGGTTTTACGGAGTTTTACGGATTATTTTCTGGTAATGCGAGGACAAGTGAGTGGTTGAAAGTCCCATAAAGATTATGGGACAATAAGAATGATTGCAAAATATATAAAAACAGGAATGACACATAGATTTTTGTAAGGGAGGGGGGGGGGTTGAATTTCTGAAATTAATGTCGAATGTGTGTAAGCTGTTTTTTTTGCATAGGCCCTTGTGGCTTTAGAGCACTAAATAAATTTCTATTTATTTATTTTGCGTTATTATTTTTGTAATTTTTATTATTCTGTGTGAGAATATTGTGTGTTATTATGGTATTATGTGCATTATTACGTGGTATTATATTCACCACATTCATTCTCAAGTGCCCATCAACGGATGTTCCAAAATATCGCTTTGACAATTCATTTTTCTGTATGAACAATATATATATATATATATATATATATATATATATATATATATATATATATATATATATATATATATATATATATATATATATATATCATATACTATGAAATATTGGATTATTTTATAATTATACTTCTATGATTTTAGTAGTACAGACCAATAGCCGCACAAATGCAATGCTGTGACGAATCCGAATCCCAGGATTTGGATTCTTCGACCAGCAAAATCACCTTTCCAACTGACTCAATCTTTTGAGGGTCTCTCAGGTATTTTAGCGAAACTGCCAGCATATACTGAGCTAAATGTGAAAATGGCGTAATTTCAATATTTCAAAAACTCTTACTGGTATTTGATTGAAACTTTCCATAAAATGGTCAGGAGGGGGCCGAACGAAAACAAAACACTCGTGCACATAAATGTCAGAGACAAGTGCATTTGTGTATCTCAGGAACGGCTTCGGCAGAAATTTTGCAAAATTCTTTATTTCTGCAGAAAATTCGGCATAAATCAGGTAGCGATTCAGTGACATTTACGACGACCCCCCCCCCCCCAATCAAATGAGTCTCGGGACGCCCTGCTTGTGTGAGAAGGTAGATAAAGACAGTGACCAGGTTCCCAAAGTGTCCCCACTCCCCACCGCCTCTCACCAGTGCATTTAAATTTTAAAAAATTACACATTTATTTGGGCTATAAAGGTATTGAAGGCACAAAGTTCAACTCCATGGAGATGGGATCCAAGATACAATAATACTAAAATTGAAATAAGTACACCCCCACCTCCTAACAGAATTCTTTGCTATTCCGAGCTTTCAACTTAGTCAATCAACTTCGAACATGTGTCATTACTGGCTGATGGCTTACGACCATGTTACCAATTTCCCTCATATTCCCAAATATGATATTTCACATCTTTGCTACTATTTGGCAAAGCTAATTATTAAATTGTCGTACTCCTTTGATGCCAAAATTTTAATATTTGAAAAGTTTTTTAAACTTTTAACATATTTAACGTATTGGTCTATTAATACTTATTATTCTATTAATTTAGCAGTATAGATTACTGAGCTTAAAGATACAGTTCATCTTTTTTTAACATAAAAAACAATACTAGGATTCCAGAACTATGATTCTGAGCAAGATCACAATCCCAACTGACTCAACCTTTTTAGCAGCGTTCATTATGCGATTCCTGACTCTAGGAACATCAAATAGTAAGTATATGATAAGCTATAAGAATAAAAAATAATAAAGTCTTACTTAAATAAGCTTTTCAATATTTATTAAGATAAAAAATAAATAAAATGTCTCGAATTTATTTTCTTGTTTACTTGTTTGTTGACTCATGATGCAGTTTCTTGGCCGAGGAGCAGAAGCTGTACAAGGAGCAGAAGAGCTTGAATGAGCAGTAAATTCTTTTAGTGAGGGATGATCAAAAAAAGATAATTTATTGAAAAAAAAGTAAAGGGTTCTATTTCTTTTAAAATGTCAAAAAGGGGAGAAAAACAAGAGGCCTAAACAACAATTTTACAGAGAATAAAAGTAACTTACGGTTAAGAACCCTTGATTTTTATTTTAACTTTACAATTACAAGAAGCCATGTCTGTTGCAACGACTTTTTATGAAAAACTTAACGCCATTACACAAAAAGACGGCAACAGTATACAAGCTTACACTAGGTTAGTCGCGAAATTTACTGCTCAGCTCCTTAATTTAGCCTATAAAATATAAAGGACATGAATCGATGGGAGATAAAAGAAATATATCAAGAGAGAGAGAGAGAGAGAGAGAAACGAATAATTGGAAAGCACTCCAGGTCTTCAATTTTATTGTAATTGAAAATTACTCAAGAACTTTAACAAAAGACATGTAAAAATGTGATAAAACAAAAAACAAAGAAAACAAAAAAACAAAAACAAAAAACAACGCTAAAGTTTGACTTTCTCACAACTCTATTTTTTTTAAACAATGAAAAACTTTAGCTTAAAGAGCGAGGCGTTGAGGAGGGGACAGCCACTTTCATATACGGAATAATTTCTGTACGTTTTAAGTTTTAACGCCGTTCCTTACTTTCAGTTAAAAAAACTTGTTTTTTTTTTACTTAATACATATAGGGATGGGGAGACGAATTGTCGGAAATGAAAATAGAGCCATAAAAATGAGCATCCAAATCCAAAAATGCAATTCAAATCCAGCAATCCAATGTGCCTTGTTTTGTTCTAATATGTCTCCTTGTGGAAAGCTGCTATTCTTAACCTTTTTTTTTGCTTCATCCAAGTGCTAAGATATCATAACTGACTGCAAAATATAACACTGAAGAATGAACTCTAATGAAAATCTCATCAAAGTCCTTAGAATCACTGATCAGGGGGGAATGAAGGAAGATGTTTACAAAAAAGAACAGACTAAGAAGTTAAGATTAGTCCTCAGGTTATTTTTGAAACTATTTTTTGGTAAATTTATATTTTCCATATAATTTACCAAGGAAAAATTCAATGTATCTCTTGATGCCTTTTATTATACCTTTTGCCAAATTTAGTAATTACTTCTGAGGCACG
>NC_142803.1:75051997-75149613 GCF_049724085.1 Artemia sp. Qi Xiang Cuo
CCAACCTGACTCTTTGCATTTGGTTTTCAGGAAAGACTCAACCCAGTTTGGTAGTTGTGACTGGAGACCAAAGTTCTGTAGTTCTTTGACAAGATGTGGATGGGATATGCTCTCAAATGCTTTTTCAACATCACACAATACTACAAGGATACTGTTGTCTTCTTCCAGAGCTTAGGTCCATTTATTCAGTTTGTCTAATAGTTGTGTGGTACAACTTTTCTTTGGAAGGAACCCATACTGATCTGGGTTTATCATTTTGTTCTCTAAAACATGGTGTAGTTTGCGGTCTCTGATACACCCTCCCATTAATTTACAGATCATTGTCGTGACACATACTGGTCTGTAATTTCCTGCATTTGTCCTTTCCACCTTCTTATGGATGGGCACAACAATTGCTTCCTGCCAGATTTTTGTTAGCTTCCCTTTGTCTATAGATGTCTGGAATATCTCCAGCAGTGGCTCAACAATGTACTCAGCACATTCCTTTACCCATACTGCTTCAATTCCATCTGGGCGTTTTGACTTGTCTGTCTGAAGTTTCTTAAGTTGGTAAAATAAAACACAAGAATGTAGAATATTTAGAATATTAGAATATCTGTATCTTCTCTCTTCTGAAACCGTACAGTTGCAGTGTTAGATCTTCATGTTGCCATTGTAACTTTCCCAATCAAGGTTGAGGCTCATACGTATCACAGGCTTCACTGTCCTTCCAGAATGGGTAGTTGTACAAGATCCTGCATTTTATGTAAACAGGTAAGGAACTGGTCAGTTTGGTGTCACTGATATTGTTATCAGGTAAGCTTGGGCAAGAGAAACCTCCAAATGGACATTTGTAGGTTGTTTCTTTATAGGTTTCATTGTCCTGGATATCTGTTTTTCTCAAGCTGATAAATTGGCAATTGTGCCTAATCTTACCACCATTATCTTGAAGTCAGTATAAGATCTAAGAGGGTAGAAGATCTGTTCAGTTACAGTTGCTTTTTTCTATTGTTCATTTTCTTGCAGCTACTCCCAGACCTTTTCTCCTGCTTTAATAGGACTGAAATATTTAGCTGATCTGTTGTAATATATCTGTTGGATTTTCTGGGCATTTCTCCTTCTTTGTTCTATCTCTACTGGTACAACTTTGTGGTACAACTGGCAATATGGACTGAAGTTGTCAATTTATGCTCAACTGCACTGGAGACTGGAATCCATCATTGGGTGTGTTCCTATACTCCACTAATGCAAGATGTGGATTGGTTCTGCTGTCCAAAGCCTTAGCCATAATTTGCTTTGCTGTTTGTACTGCTTTTTCACTCATTCCATTTGCCTTTGGATAGCAGAGACTCAAGGTTATATGTTCAATGTTTCAGGTTTCAGTGAATTTCCGGAACTCTTCCAAGGAAAACTGGGGGCCATTGTCAGAAGTCATTCTTTTGGGTAATCTGTATCTTGAGAAATGTGCTTTGAGCTTGACTATATCTTGATGTGAGCTGGTATAACTCAACTTATCTACTTCAAGCATACTGTAGTAGTTGTAGTAGTCAACAGTGATGAGATATTTGCTACCTTGAAAAGTGAATAAATCAGCACTGATATGCTGGAATGGGTATTTTGGTATTTGTGTGCTGATCATTGTTTCTTTTTGTTGTCCTGGTACATATTTATCACATACTTCGCACCTGGTGACCATTTCTTCTATATCTCTATTGATATTTGGCCATAAAACCATTATTCTCAATCTTTCCTTTGTTTTGGCCATTCCTAGATGTGAGATATGTAGTTGCTCCAAAATACGTTTTCTCAGCAAGCTTGGAATGATGATCCTTTCTCCTTTCAAAATCATGTCTTCATTGACAGTCAGTTGGTCATGATAATTCCAAAATGGCAACTTTCAGTCTGGAGTTGTTTTGATTCTCTATTTGGATTTGATTCATAATTTTACTTGATATTGGTAGATCTCTAAAGAATGTGTGTACAGCATATCTATTTCATGATTCTGATTTGGTATCTACATTGGATAGATGCATTCTAGACAGGGTGTCAGCTACTGGAATCTCTTCTAGGCCAGTTGTGAAATGTCAAGTTGTTTGGCTGTATACTCAACATCATTCTTTGTAGCTGTGGTGGCCCTCTAGTTGATTGTTTTGCTCAGTATTGACCCAACAGTTTGTGATCAGTAGTCACACATGCTTTCTGGCCATACAACTACTGATGAAAATGCTTACACGCAAAAGCTATTCCCAGCATTTCTTTTTCTATTTGTGAATAACGTTTCTCTGTCTCTGATAAGGAATGTGAAGCAAACGCTACTGTACCTCCATTTGCTATCAACTGTGCTCCAAAGCCATGCTGTGATGCATCTGTAAGAACTTCTACGTCAGTTGCATTTCCATCAAAGCATGGCTTTCCTTGCAGCAGTGTGCTCTTCTTTCCACTGGAACTCCTTTGCCTTGGTTAGTTCTCTCAGAGGCTGGTTCAGATTTGACAAATTCGGAATGTATCTAGATAGATAGTTTTACATACCCATCAGTGGTTGGAGCTCTTCTTTGTTTGATGGTAATGACATTTCAGTGATAGCACATGTTTTGTTTGGATTGGGTTTGACTCCCATGGTTGTCAACAGGTGCCCAAAATAAGGTACACTTTCTTGATCAAAAATGCATTTGTCTTTATTAAATCTCACTCCTTGTTCTCTTGCTCTCTGTAGCACTGACTGTAATACCCGATCATGCTTGATATAATTTTTTGCAGCTCCAGCAATGTTGTCGACTATCAGTCCTATTGCTTAGCCTTTGAATGCTGACTCCATGTGTTTTTGGTATTCATCTTGTACAAATGTGAGTCTGAATGGGTATCTTTTTAATCTATACCTTCCGAATGTGGTGTTAAAAGTAGTGAGATTTGCTGATTCTTCATCTAATATCATTGACCAGTATCCACTCCTAGCGTCCAGCTTGAAAAACTTTTTAGCTCCATGACACTTGGCAGCCACGTCTTCAAAGCAAGGGTTTGGGTGATAGGGTCTTTTTATCCACTTGTTTAAATTGACAGGATCTAAACATATTCTCAAATCTCCATTTGGTTTGGGAACCAAGACAATGGAGTTAACCCATTCTCTGGGTTTTTCCATTTTTTCTATTATGCCAAGTGACTCTAATCTGTCTAGCTCTGCTTTCAGTTTTGGCTGGAAAGCAAATGGTGCACGTTTAGGTGGCTGTACTGTTAGAATTGCTCCATCTTTCAGATATCTTTCAGATGTATGTTTAAGACCCTGGGAGCATGCCAATGCCTTCAAAGACGTCTTCCTGTTCCAATAAGGTTTGTTGCACCTCTTTCCACATCTTAGTTGCTGAAATTTTTGCATTGCTAATGCCAACACTTTGTATGAACTGGATCAAGTTCATTTTTTCACTGGTTTGTTGACTCAAAATTGGTCCCTTGTCTGTATTGACAATATAGAACAAGTGTTGTTGTTTGCTTTGCTTGTACTGTATTCCAATTTTCGTTGTTCCTAGAGCTGTCATGCTATTGTCCAAGTAACTGGTAAGTATATCTCTGGTTGCCAGCATCACTGGTTTTGGGATTAACTTTTCATATTCACTTGCAGGTATAACATTGACTTCTTTGCCTCTGTCAATTTTGAATCTGATCTTTGTGTTGTAGTCAGGTAAGTCTAGTTGAAAAAACGATTTCTTTTGTTCTGCATACATTTGACCTTTATCAATGGCTTCAATGCAGAATTCTTCTGGGTTTTCTGTTTCTTAATTGGGTCCTTGCTCCAGTTGGTGAACAGATTTGCTGCAGCAGACTTTGGTAAAATGATTCATCTTGTGGCATTTAAGCAGCTCTTTACTTTGGCTGAACATTTGTGTCCCTTTAAATATGGGTTTCCACAATTTTAACAGCTATTTATTCTCATGTTTGAATTCTGCTGCTTCTTCACAGCTTTAATTTCTTGTTTTATGTGTCCCTGATCTGCTCTTCGGTTCATTTGTGCTTGGGTCTCCTGCATTGTCTCAATGGCTCTATTGATCTGGACGGCTCTATTCAATGTAAGTTCGCCTCCTTCACTTAGTACATTTTCTCATATATGGTCACTATATACACCAAAAACAAGTCTATCTCTGATCATTGTCTTTGCTGTCACCAAAGTCACAGTCTATTACAAGGACTTTTAACTCAGTGACATTAGCTTCTATAGTCTCACCATCTCTTTGATTCCTCTTGTGAAAAATGAATCTTCCGAATATCGTATTAGCTGTAGGCTCAACATGTTCACTGAACTTATCAAGATACGGTTTTATTCTACTTGTTTGTGCATCTGTAAGGGCCCATGTACTGTTTATCTCCTGGCCTTTTTCACCAACCCGGATACGAAGGTATAAACACTTAACAGCTTCACATTTCTCTGCCAGCAGTCTGGAAAACATATGTTTGTAGGGTTGGCTGAACCTTTTCCAGGCTGATTTCAGGCTGTGAAACAACCAGTCAATTGTTGGAATTGATGTGCCTTCCATCCCACTTCTGACACCATGTAATGTTCTCTCCTTTATTTTTTTTATTTTATATGTTTAAAGACCCAAGCACCTGCAAAATAAAAATAAAATAAAACACAAGAATTTAGAATATTAGACTATCTGTATATACAAGGTTATGACTGGTGTGATAGTTAGAACTCCTTGCAGAAGCATGCTTCCAAAAAGACCTGGGATTGTTGATAATATCAGAGGCAGGCCTTTTCTTATGATCAGGCTTGAGTTTTCTAATGACATTAGAACAGGGTTTTGAGCTCTTGTGTATTTCAGCCAGTTGTCTTGGGTCCTTTTCCAGATGAATTTTTCCTAGGCTTTTTATTCAGTCTTAGAACTTCTCTTGTGATAAATAGAAGGGTTTTGTGCTGCTCTTGAAACGGGATACAAGAGTGGTTTTTATTTTCAGATAAGGTGGTTTCTTTAAAATTCCACTATAATTCATTTATATACTCTGTAATATGCTCTGGCCAATAAATTGATGCAATTTCCTGTTCTATGGCTTAATAGTCAATAAAAGTGCAGAGAAGAGATTGAGAACAAATATTCAAAGACAATATATACAGGACAACTAAATGGTTGCTTTTGCCAGTCAAAGGGAAAAACTTGTTCTTAATAAGGGGTTCAGGATCACTTCAAATTAAATGGTCTAGTAAGATAGATCCTGGTCATGTCTTTATCTTGTAGACTTATAAACAATCTGGGGAAGAAGATTGTTGAATAACCAGGACAAAAAAGTGAATATGTAGTGATAGTTTCAAAATCATCAAGGCTATCAATTCACTGTATTATGGGGAAGTTGAAATGACCAGGGAACATTAAGTCAGTATGATTATTTTGTGACATTGAGAAGACCATTTTACCAAGTGTTTATGAGACCTTAGTTCTGCCTGTGCCTCTTGGGACACCCAGGGCATTGAGGAGGAGCTACAAATCTTCCCTCAGGTTTGCTGCTGCAGTGATGCCCTCCCATTCTGGCAGAATGGAGGTTTGTAGATTTTGTAGATCCCTCTGGTAGGTCTAGTACAGTGTGTTTCCAGGTCTTCCCTGGCTACAAGTTCCTGGTGGCTGCCAGTGTAAAGCGGCTTTTGGGAGTGTATGGTTGTCCATATATAGGACATTGGCCAAATATCTTCACCTTCCAATTCTGATGATGTTGGCTATTTTGTTTATTCACATTCTTCAAGGTAAGGTGCATTAGGATTTCTGTAAACACGCGCAATGCAGAAATTTTTGTCAGTTACTACAATATCAAGGCATTCAGATTCAATCTAAGGCACTTGAAAAAAAATAAGATGGATGATATTGAACAGGATATTTCCTGTAACAAATGCTCCTACTCCTCTTCTGCAGTATCTCTGTTCAAGATTAGTACAAAGTTGAAATCAAGAAATCTTAAAATTATCTTTGGTAATAGTGAATTATTTTTTGGCATTATTTCAACTAATCCATCTATGTCTATTGACTTTTCTTTTCTTTGGATTCAAGAAGCTTATTAGACAGAGAATCAACATTGATGGAAATGGATACAGAGCATTATTTTCCTGGGATGAGTATCTTACATCATCTAGCACTTGATGATAAATAGAATAAGGAAATATAGGAACCATGGAGGTCCAGAGACTACTGTTAAAATTGGAATTATTATGTGATCAGTAAATTCCATGAGTTAACACGTGGTAAATATCATAGTTCTTTGAAATTTGCATTTCTGGCTGACTGATTAAGGGACATATGTGCTCCCCTATACATTCTCATTGGGTTACTATATTGAGAGGTGATTGGTTTGCAATATTTTATTGAAGAATCATAAACACTTAAAATATATACAGGGGGAGAATATAGCACTATTATTAATGAGACATTGAAGCAGTTGCTAAGAATGACCCACCAGGCATGTTTTATGGACTTTGGCATCTTTAAAAATATCTGTAAATTTTTCTTCATTCCCTTGTTGGAATTTTAACTCTGCTTTGAGAACTTCAAATAAAATAATTATTTAAAAAAAAATTACTAGGCCTATTACAAGCCCCAAAGAGCCAAATTTGGATTTCAGAATCAGTATATCATAAAAACAACAACAACAAAAAAATAGCTGAAAAACTTGCATATAATGTCAAAACAATAACAAAAAACAACAACCCTAAACGAATAATCATTTTTGAGTCAATAATTAAAAATTTTGAAGTGTCAATCAAAAGTTACAACAAAAGTTGGCCAAATGTTCACACAAAAGTGCAAACAAAAGTTAATACAAATGAAATGTTTTTAAGGGAACATTAAAAAACGTGGTGGAGAGGAGAACCAGCAAACAAATACAAAACACTGGCAGGATCAGTTTTAAATAATAAAAGAGAAAAGTAGCAGGATATTTTTGTCTTGTAATGAAAGGAATGAAGGGTTTTTCAAATATGGAGGTAAAGCAGCAAACAGGGAACAAAATAGGAAAGGGTTCAGAAATTGCTTGAGGCTGGCAAAATCTGGTTGAGGAGTGATGTTTGGGAAAATTCTTTTCTGGCAAGGATTTGTTATTTTATTTTTTTTTATTGCAAAACAAAGGCACAATATAACTCTCATGTGGTCACGTGTTTTGATTGTAGCTTTTTTTTTCAGAAGCAGAGAGTATGACACCTTGCTTTCTTTGAAAAATATTTGCAGTAGCCTACTCTTTTTTTGGATGGATTCAATTTTTTCTGATTCTTTGGAGATTATAGCAGTGTGCCAAACTAGACAAGCATATTCAAGATGCAGGCAGACAAAGGAAGTGTAAATACCTGAGGAATGGGATTGGGAGGCTAAATTTATTTATGAGCTTAAGGAGGGAGATAGATGAATTATCTCTATGGATGATATCTTTAACATGGATATTCCGCCTTAAATTAGAAGAAATTGTGACACCAAGTCGGTCAAAGGAGGACATAGAAACTTCAGGAGGGATAGGATGTAGAAAACAGGGCGAGGACTTTAGGAAATACATTGGCATTATCATGTATTTATGTATGTTTTCTCACGTCAAACCCTGAGGCACAGTTATTTGACCTTTGGATTACTGTGAACAAATGTCTATCTGACAATTTGGTTGGATGTCTTTGGGAAAAAAGGGCATGGGATGAGGCATGGTTGCCATATGATCCCTTTTACTCTCAAAATGGCACTAGATGGTTGTGAACTACTATGAAGTAGTGGTGATGGATAATTGTGAGATCAAGGTAGGGAGGGTTGCCTGATGCCAAAGATTGCATTTTAGTGTTAATAGTCTGTGTTTTCATGAGCCTTAAGATAAATAGGCCTATAGAAAAGGGTTTTATGTGTGTGTAGGGGTTTTGGGGGTCGCAATTCGTATTTCACCTCCCTTTATCTAAACTAAGCCTGAATAACAGTGCTTAATTGTGATAGCTCCTTTCTTATTGCAGAAAATGTTTTCTGAAATTTATTTGAATGCTTTATTTAACTAAATTAAACTAAAAATGTATAAGTACATATCAGCTATTGATAATTGAAACAACACAAAATGATATAATACGTCTCATATTTGGTCTTAGGAAACCCACAAGCACCAAGTTTCTGCTTATGGAGAGTGGATTAACAACAATAAGGGAGAGACGTAGCTTTCTCTTGATAAAACATCTTACAAAAATTGAATCAAATAACTCACACACATTACATAATTGGTTAAGAAATCCAGCCATGTATAGAGGTATTGCAAATGAGTATGCCAATATTCAAAAGAAGTTCCCTGTACCAGCAAAGTCTATTGCACCTACTTTTCCCCAATTCCCTCCATGGGATTGGTCATTTCCCATAATAAATACTGAATTTTCAAAATGGAATAAAGATTTAACCCAAATTGCTTTTGTCCAGAAAAAATTTGCAGAACATAATAAAATTACCTATAAAAATCACCTCCAAATATTTGTTGATGGATCAAAAACGAATGAGAAAGTTGCAAGTGGTGTTTTCCTTCCTCACCTGAAAATTGCAATGGGCGAGAGATTATTTAATAATTTATCTATAATGTCTGCTGAGTTAAATGCCATAATCATGGCATTAGAACACCTTAAGCAAAAACAATCTTTGATTGAAAATTCGAATAATATTATCATCTATTTCGACTCTTTATCAAGCCTTGAGTTACTGGACTAAGCTCCTCAATATAAGTTGGACATTGACACTTATCATTGTAACAGTATTATTGATAATCTTGCTTCAAGTGGCATAAAAACATACTTTCAGTACATTCCTAGCCACTCTGGCATAAGTGGTAATCATCACGTTGATGAAATAGCAAAAAATGCTATAAAAATATTGACCAGCCAAGTGGGAGACCAATCCCAATTAGAGATATTTACCGATGGAGGCTATCAGATATTAATTTTAATAAGATTAATCCTATCCTTTCCCAATAAGTATCTTTCTAAAATTTATCATAGAATTCATTCTGGAACAAATGGACTAAATTTCCTTGCATTCTCATATAAGATTTCTAATTCAAGTGGTTCAATTCCCCTGTCCCCTCTTTGCAGGCATTGTAATATGAATAATGAAACAATTGACCATTGCCTATTTGAATGTAATATGCTGACGTCTGCACAACATACCTTGCTTTCTAAACTGTTAAAATACTTTAAACACCATAAAATCCCACTATCAGCCAAGAGCCTAGCCAACTATACCTGCACACAGAGCATAAAATCAACATCTATCATCTTATATTTGAACTCCTAGAGTCGAAAGATCTACTGAAAGATATCTGAATATATATAATAAATATGAGGCAATCAAGCCAGTAGCTCTGTAGCCCACAGAGTGAAGCAAAAGGAAAAGGGCTAAATAGTTTTACTGAAAAGCCCGCTTGCTGTTAAATAGAAGAAGAAGAAGCTATTGCAAATAAGGGTTGCAGGGTCATTTTGTAAGCATGTTCAGGGTTTGCCAGATCCTTCATAGGAATGCAAAAATTCCCTAACTTTTATTGAGCCTTCAGGAAAATACAGAATGATTTTTTTTTTTGGGGGGGGGGGGTGTTTGGTATAAACTGGCGTCTTATCCCTCTTGACTCCAAAGAATATTTTTAGTCTATGCCTTTACTATTCATGCTGTGGGGGAGGTAATAGTATCCCTCCCATTATGACGGTCTTTCTAAGTAGTATGAAGTATTATTTTTGCAAGCCTACTGTGACAGCAGTGTGAAAAAGGGGATGGAGGTGGTGCTTCATAAGCCTAGTCAGGAAATCAATCCCTCTGTTTATGCAATACTTTTACAGGGCTTTAGAAACACATCTCATTCCGATTCAATTGCTCTTGTCTGAGCAGTTGTTCTTGAAGAATTGGGACAAAAACTCGAAATTTAGGGTAAAGGAAGGGATTTGAGGGGAGGGGAGCAGACTTTTGTTTGTTTTAGGTTTTAATATCACTCGTTTCTTTCATTTGAGAAGACTTGTTTTTTATTAAATTACATCATCAGTCAAAGGAGAGCAGAGTGAGACGAAGCAAAAGATAAGGCTGAAAATAAATCCTGATGGATTATCCTTCAAAGGCTTTTGAAATTTGTTCACATGACTAAGAGCTTTTGCATAAAGAGGTTGTAAAGAGGGAGGCTTTGAATTGATTGAGATGAAGGAGGAGCGTGCATAGCTGTGTTTGCTTTGGGTAGCTCAGTGCTGCAGTGAGCTGTTAGTAGAAGCAGTATTAGTAGTCAGAAGAGTCATTTTTTGAGGGTTTGTGCCCCTGACCTAATTTTGTTTCTCTACTTTCAGCTTTGGGATATAATGTTGTGAAGTTTAATCTATGTGGAAAAAAAAGTTTTTTGTCCAATTCTGACTAAACCATTATTTTTCTCTTGTGCATATGGGTCCTTTTTATTGAAGAATGTGAGGTTAAAGCAGGTCAGAAACAAATAGTCAGAAACAACAGAAACATATTTACTGTCCAGTTCATTTGAAACCATTTTCTAACTTCCACCATTTCCAGAAAACCTACTAAAAACTTTTTTTTTTAATGACCTTGATATACATCTACTTAGATAGACTAACAGGCAAAAAAACAACATGTGGATTTAGATATATCAAAACTCAAGGTTTGTGTGTAAGATAGGGACCAGGATGGCTTCAGCTTAATAGAAAACAAAATCATACAGATTTTCACTCCACACTAGGCTATACTGGTGATACATATTGATGATTGTTTGCATTTCTGTTGATTACTTGGCACAAACGTCAAATGAGAAAAATATGAAAGATTAAAACCGTTGCATGTAGTAAATACAGTTTTAAGCTCAATCAGTCCTTACAATTCTAGATGACAATCAGCAAAATGTATGTGTTGCTTAAGATTTTCTCTTTCTGTCTAGGGATTCAGGTAAAGATATGTTGGATATTATCAGATATTATAAATATTATAATTGGATATTATAAAAAAATGACAAGGTCAAAGAAATATTTCCACTTTCTCCAAGCCTGTAAGAGTGGATATTATTAAAAGAAATATAGCCTAATATTTCTTTTTATAGTTGGATATTATTAATATCCAATTATTATAATTGTTATCTTGGGTTATTCTTGCATAAAAAACGATCTAGATAGGTCAGAAGTCTGAGAAAATTTCTTAAGAGCCTTAATTTTGTTTTTTGCAAATGATGTCATGTGCTATGTTAGAACATAATATAAGTATTTCTTATGACATCATATAAGCATTTCTTATGACATCACATAAGCATGTTCTTGTATGATGCCATGCATAGCTTAAATAAAATTGTTGGGTTTCCAACGCATCAATTATTTATGTAATGTAATGTCGGTTGGAATGTCCAAACAACACCAATACGGGCAGCTAAAGCAAAGGCTATTGCTAAATTGTCTGAAGTAATCAAAATCCGAAAACGTGTCAAAAATGAAAATGAAGAGCGAAGATACGTGTGGTTAGAAGATATGCAAAAACGACAATTAGAGTGAGTCAAAAATGAAAATGAAGAGCAAAGACACGCGTGTTTAGAAGAAAAGCGGTGGCGTGTCAAAAATGAAAAGCAAAGACACATGTGGTTAGAAGACATGCAACGCTAAGCATGTGAGCGAGTCAAAAATGAAAATAAAAAGCAAATACACACTTGGTTAGAAGAACAGCAGCACCGTGTGAAAATAAAAATGAAGAGCAAAGACACATGCGGTTAGAAGAAATGTGACACCGAGCATGTGAGCAAGTCAAAAATGAAAAGCAAAAACACACGGTTTGAAAACATGTTACACCAAACATAATTAACCTGGACAGCAAAAATCAAAACGTGTCAAAATTGAAAATGATAGCAATGATGATTGGGTTTGGGATTTTGACATGGATAAGGTCATCCATCCTACCGTACCTTTGTTAAAAAAATAAAGGTTTGACGATATGTATTTCATAATGACAAAAGACAAGCCAAGGTAACACGAACCAAACAATTTGAAAATAAAAGCGATGATTACTAGGGTTTGGATTTTGACGTGATAAGGTCGTCAATGCCTACCATACCTTTGAAAATCAAAAACCTGGACTAGATAAATTGTTGGAAGAAAAAGAAGTTTTTGTCCCACCAACTGAACAATTAAAAGAAACAAAGGTTTGGGGATATGTCTTTCATAATAACAAAAACAAGCCAAGGCAAAAAGAAGTTTTTGTCCCACCACCTGAACAATTTAAAGAAACAAAGGTTCGGTGATATGTCTTTCATAATGACAAAAGACAAGCCAAGGCAAACGTTAAAGGTCCAATAAAAAACACGTAATTTCACAAAGGCACTACTTCTAATTTAAGGTCTATTTGGACGTCATTAGATTAAGAAAGGACTCAAATTGACTGCGTTTGAAGACAAGCGACAGGGAGAATCCATATATAGAAGGCTGCTTCGTGCTGGGACCCGGCGGTGAAGCCGCCCACTATATATATATATATATATATATATATATATATATATATATATATATATATATAAAGAAATATAATATTTTTTTCAATAATATCCACTCTTACCGGCATGGAGAAGGTGAAAATATTTCTTTTACCTTATTCTTCTTTTAATAATCTCCAATTATAATATTAATAATCTCCAATTATAATTATTGTATATTAATAATATCTAATTATTAAAATAAATATGATATTTTTTTCAATAATATCCACTCTTACAGGCATGGAAAAAGTGGAAATATTTCTTTTACCTTCAACTCAGCACTCTCCTGAAACTTTGGAAGCATTTACGAGCAGTGTACTTAAAGATGCGGACAAAATTCCAGGGTTTGATGATTCAGCAAATGGACCATACAAAACATGCAAAATCAAAATTTGGTATATTGACCTTGAAAGTGGAGTTGCCGACACTTTCAGCACTGATATCTCATTCACAAATGTCCTGAATAGTTTGAGAAAAGGAAAACTAAGCTCCATTTTCTCCCCAATATCATGTGCTTTTAAGAAAATTTTTACCACCTTAAATCACCCTGGAAAAACAGTTGTGAATATACATGTTTGGAAGTGGCAAAACGAAAGGTATGCCCTTTAGTCTGTACCTTACTTTATCTTTTTCTTATTTGTACTTTTTTATGCTTTTATGTATACTTTATTTTATTTCGTAAGTTATTTACTTTATTTAAACATGAACTAATTGAAACAAGGAATGGTTGCATTTTTCTTGCTCCAATTAAAAAAAGAAAGTTTTTGCTTATGGAAATAAAGAACAAAGCTGAAACTTAAAACAAACGAAATTTATAGCTTTGTATATTGTGCAATATATATTTACGAAACTAGTTAAAAGAAACTGACTTTTAATATTTTCTAATGTCTGTAAGATTCTAAATGCTAACGCTTTTTGGAAGAAATAAAACTACACCCCCCAAAAAAGAAAACTCTTAGGAGCGGAAGATTGAAATAGAAGCCAGCAGAAAATAAAAGTCACATTCATAAGGCTCTCAATGGTCTTTCGCCAGCAATGATATCGATGGTTTTTAGCAGTTATAATTAGTTAGTTCTAACAGTTATAATAACTGTTAGTTATAAACAGTTATAATTTGCAGTTATAACAGTTATAATTCTGTGAAAAACCAAAGAGTGCTCAGTTTTTAGTAAAATGCTAGTTTTAAAAGTTTTACAAATCTTTAAAAGTTTATGAATCTGTTTATTCGAGCTAAATTTCTAAATATGTCTTGCCTATCCTAGGAAGTACTAATTTTGTTCATTTAAAGTTTGGAGTTTTCAAGACCAAAATCTTTGCTTTCTTAATATCTTTTTCTATAATATGCACACCAAACCTTAAAAAAGATCTTTGTGTAACACAGGCGATGAAACTAAATAAATCAGCACATTTTTTCTCACAAGTTATGTACAACTTTGCTATATAAATAGAACATAGGCCTATTTTATTCACTCCAATAGCTGGAGGTAACATGAGCATGTTATGACAAAAAAAAAGACACAAAACAAGGATAAAAAAAATTAAAAAACAAATAAATAGCAACACAAAAATGTTAAGGCAGCAAAAGCTGCTTCAATGTCAATAAATTAAAATGAGTCATACAAAATTAATACAAGTCAAAAATCGATTTTCAAGGTTAAAAAAGTGACCGTTTATACAGATTAGAATATTAACTATATAAATGCTACATTCAGAAGCACTCACAGGAGAATACCTGAAATTAACTGCATCAAACATAAAATATTTGTCAAAGTAATATTATAAAAATACCGAGCAAGATAAGGGACAAATGATTTGTAATATAAATGAAATGAAATATTCATTTGAGGTTTGACTAGGTTTCAATGTCTTAAAATTATTCCTAGTCTTACCCTTTGTGTGTTTTCACTCTCGTTATATTCATTAATGACTAACAAAACGTAGGCTACGTAAACCGACCAGCCTGTCTCTGAAGTAGTAACACCCCCCTCCCCCTCACTCACACACACCTAAACACAAGTTGAATAAAAAACAAAATTAAAACTGCACAAGTTGAGTCATGCACGTGGATATCCCTAGTTTTACATAGAACTTTGCTAATAAACTTGGATATCACTATTACTTAGAAAAAAACTTGTTCAGTTCAGTTTCAGTTTCATTTATTTACATTTAAAAACAAAATATATAACATACATAACATTCCTGCCGGGAAAGCACAAAAAGTATGTTTGGCTTGGACAGGACATTAACTATTAATTAAAAACAAATAGAAACAACAAATTAAGTGAACGTATCAGGAAGAAAAAAAAGAGGAGAAAAGTAAACCAGTAAATAAATCAACCTATGGTTTCAACTTTAAAGGTAAAAAAAAAGAAGAGAGAAAAAGCAATAGGGAACGAGAAAAAAGGGAAAATAAAAATGGGGAGAAAAAACAAACCTGGAGGAGGACGGCACTAAACACTTTTTTGTTCAGGAATCATAGCTTCATGCCAAGAGTAAAAAACGTTGGGCTTGCGATTAATTTGAAAGTCGGGGTTAATAAAAGACATTTTTTTTCTCTTAACCTGAGAAAACAAAAATGTTCCTTAAGAATTCTCAGAAATATGATAATTGGGTGGAAAACATAAAAATACAAAATCCCCTCCGCAATTTTGCTACACTTTTCCAGTAGCCAGCTAGCGCTAGGAAAAAAGGGGATATATGAGTGCTATCCCAGTTAAAAGTAGAATATCTTTGTTTTCTTGGTGGGGGGTAGTAAACCCTTAGTCAATAGGATTACAATGGTAGCGATTTTGAATGTACATTTTTTATGTCGATTTGACCTCACATTTGCTCACGTTGAAATTCTCAAAATTTGTTTCTATAATTCAAACATACTTCGTTTTTGAATCAGAATAATAGGTACTATTTATGGATTAGCTTCAGTTGAGATTTTTTTTTCAATAGGCACTTTCTCTTAAAACCCAATTTAAGAATTTCGGCTGACATATGCCAGGGTTTGCTCTTTACTGGGTTGCTGCTTGGGCTGCAACCGTGAGCAAAAATTTTGAAAATCTGATAGAGGTTTTTTTTAAAAATGGTAACTTCCATGATGAAATTTCATATCTACTAACGTTTTCAAACAGTTCGTGGTAACGGCTAAGGAGCGACCCGGCTCACTAGTAACCGAAACTCCAAAAACGGAATTTTGATACCAATAGATACATTTAAAAATCAAATTTTTGTGCTGATTTTATATATATAAGTTTTATCAAGTTTAGGCTTACCCATTAAAAGTTACGCGCCTGAGAAAATTTGCCTTATTTTCGAAAAAAGGGGGAAACACCCACCCGTTAAAAGTCATAGAACTTTAATGAAAATCACACCATTAGATTCAGCGTATCAGAGAACCCTACTATAGAAGTTTCAAAGTTCTATCTGCAAAAATGTGGAATTTTGTATTTTTTGCCAGAAGAAAGATCACGGATGCGTGTTTATTTATTTTATTATTTTTTTCCCAGGGGTGATCGTATCGAACCAGTGGTCCTAGAATATCGCGGGAGGGCTCACTAGAACGGAAATTAAAAGCACTAGTGCCATTTTTAAGTGACCATAAACAGTGGAGGGCACCTAGGCCCTATCCCACGCTTATTTTTCCCCCAAAGCCACCCGATCAAAACTTTTAGATATCCATTTTGTACAGCATTGTCGAAAAATACAAGAACTATAATTTTTGAGGATGACTTAATCCACCACAGTCCCCAGGGGAAGGTCTAGAAGTTAAGAACTTTGTCCAATGTTTACATATAGTATTGGTTATTGGGAAGTATACAGAAGTTTTCAGGGGGAATTTTTTTTCTGGTAGTTGGGGGGGGGGGTTGGTCGGGGGTTTCGTGGGAGGATCTTTCCATGGAGGAACTTTTCCTGGGGTAAGGGACATTGCTATGAAGGGGACGCAGGATTTCCCAGCATTATTTAAAAAAACGATCAGAAATTAAATTTAAAAAACAATTTTTTCAACTGAAAGTAAGGAGCAACATTAAAACTTAAAACTAACGAAATTACTGCGTATATGATTGGGTTCGCCCCCTAGTCATTACCTCGCTCTTTATGCTAAAGTTTTTTTTTGTGCTTTCATCAGAGGTATTTATTGTAATTAACAGCCTTTGTGATTAAGGGGGTAATTCTTATAGAACTGGAACAAAATTCGAACTTAAGCGTACCGTGAGTGGTTTTGACTAGGGGGGAACCCCCCAATATACGCATTAAAAATATACGAATATAGAAGTTCGTTACGTAAGTTAATTCGTAAGTTACGTCAGAAAAAATTTAGAGAAAGCCATTTAGCCAAAAAAAGTAAAATTAATATGCAAATTTCGTCTTAATTATTCATGTGCGGTGAGCCAAAATCAAAGCTGCATTAATTCAAAAACGTTCAGAAATTAAAAAAAAACAAGTTTTTTAAACTGAAAGTAAGGAGTGACATTAAAACTTAAAACGAACAGAAATTACTCCGTGTATGAAATGGGCTGTCCGCTCCTCAAAGCCTCGCTCTTTATGCTTAAGTTTGACTCTGTCTCACAACTTTATTTTTTACAACTATACAAAACTTTAGCGTAAAGCGCGAGGCGCTGAGGAGGGGACAGCCCCTATCATATACGGAATAATTTCTGTTCGTTTTAAGTTTTAATGTCGCTCCTTACTTTGAGTTAGAAAAAACTCGTTTTTTTTTTGTTTAATCCACTCTAGAAATGACCATGAAAACACCATTTTTACTGCCAATTTGCACGTTTCAATGGCGCTATCGCGAGTACTTTATTAAAAGTGCATAAAGAATATGCTTTCAAAAGAGCCATTAGGCATCTCTGTGATCTTTGGTAACTTGGTAGCGCTTGCGGAGGTAAAGGAAAAGAAAAAAACTATAATTTTGCTTCTTTAGTTTTAAGACCTTTTCTGAAATCTTCGAAAATGGGTTTCGTAATTACAGTGCATGAATAATTTGATTTATTTCTGAATCCGTGTCGATAGGTAAATTTTTGTATATATTTTTTTCAAAGTGCGTTTTTAAATTTTCAGTATTATGGGATGTTGTTCCTGCTTTACTTCGTTGTAGCTACTGTGACAGTTATGATGAAAACTTAATAGGATTTTAGTGAAGTCTTTACTTTTTCAGGGATAATCGAGAATTAACCGACAGCCTCTCATCTTTGATTCAAATATACTGTGCCAAAATAACCTTTTACTCGGAGGATTTTCAAGTATACCTCATTCCTCCCGAAATACCTGCGTCCGTTGTTATTCTGCCGGTCGATATTTATGAGGGACAGAGGCCTGCTTGGAGAGGTCAAGTAGCCATTTTTGCACAAAATACTCAAAATTACGAATTTGTGAAGTATTTAGAGATGTTTCCCTGGCCTGATGACACTGGATTGTGTTCTCGAATGCTTCAAAAAGAAGAGGTTATTATATTAATTTTACCTACCAAAACTAGTAAAAATGATTGTTTAGGCAGTTAAATAAACTGGTTTATTGTTTTTTTATTTTCCATTCTCATATTTCCTCGAAAATCATTGTTTCTTTACTGCTTCATATTTTCTTTGATTTTCCTTTCCTTAGATTTTCTATTTTTTTTTCCAATTTAAATTAGGTCACCCACTCTTTGGATTTTTGTTCTGGATTTTACAATTCATTTTCTTTTCTTTTTCGGTTTGAATTCTTTTGTCAAGTTAGCTTCTTTTTTAGTTTGTTGTGTCAAAATATTATTAACAAGGAAAATGTTATTTTTAGGGTTATTTTCCTCTTCTGTTTTAGGGTTATTCTTTTTTCGTCATTTCTTTTTCAGTCATTTATGTCTAAAAAAAGGCACCCGGTGCCAAGATCCCGTGAAATGTTGCAACAACAGTGAACTATAGGACGCAGCTGTGAAGCAACACAATTAACTATATCTAACCAGAGGTGCCACCACGGTCAGTTCCTAAAGTGCAACAATTGCCCAAATTTGCATGCTACACAGCGGTTTTCGGTGTTGAAATCAAAAAAATTTTCGTGCGCGCCACTGCTTGCGCCGTAACATTCACATGCTCCTTTTATGTGTACACACATTAGTTTTTTGGTAATTTTTTTAATCTTGTCAATGTTTTTTTAAAGGAAAGAAATGAAAATGTATCCTGAGCTAATCAGGGCGCTGAATGAGAAAGTGTACGCGTACTTGCATATCCCATATTTAAAGATATTTAGATAATTGTCACGTATAAAAAATTTTTGACATATATTTTAACATGAGGCACATCATATAATTGCATTTTGTGTATTTCTATTTTCAATTATGTCACATTTTTATTTGCAACATAAAACTACCACTCCTAGGAAACCTTGGATGACAAAAGCACTTCTGAAATATGTGACAAAAAGGCACAGCCTCTATGTGGTCAGTGTTCTCAGTGACCGTGAAATAGGTCGACAAATTTATAAAAAGTATAATGTCGCATTAAATAAGATGCTACGGAAAACAAAAATGAGTATCTCAAAAATAAGTTGCAAGAAAATCAAGGAAATCCTGATAAAACTTGGGACACCATAAGGTCAGTTATTGGAGGATAAACATTTTTTCTGCCCGCAGGCAATGAAAATCGCGAAGCAACAGATTTAGTGAACGATTTGGCCCAACATTTTTCGGAAGCAGGTGAGAGGGTGAAGTCGTCCATGGGAAGCAACCCCAGTGATGGGGCTTTCGAACAATGTATACCCCCGCCGAGTTATACCAGTGTTGGCCTTCGGCCGACTTCGATGCATGAGGTGAATTAAATAGTTAGTGGCATGCGAAATGGAGCAGAGGGAACAGATTTTTTATCATTAAAAGTAACAAATCTTATCTTACCTGGGATTCTTCCAGATTTTGTGTCATTAATAAATGGTTGTCTCAAAGAAGGGGAATACCCTGATCATTTTAAGAAAGCCAGAGGTTGTACCTTTGCATAAAGATGGTGACCTAAGTGATTTGAACAGCTATAGACCGATTGATTGACACTCCTGCTGATTTTATCGGGGATTTTTGAAAAGATAATATATTTACGAATAAATGAATTTCTGGAAAAAAAGAATTTTTTTTTACAAGGATCAATGCAGATTTATGAGAGGTTTTTCAACGGAGTATGCTATACAGTTTCTGACAACTACAATAAATGATGCACTTGATGACAAGCTTAAAGTTGCAACTATTTTTTTGGATATCCTCAAGGCTTTTAATACCGTAGAACATGAGATCCTATTGAAGAAACTGGAAAATGCTGGAATAAGAGGAAACGCCCTGTAGATTCTTGCTTCATTTTTGAAGAGACGATCATGATATGTACGAGTGAACGACGCTGAGTCGGGAGATTTTCTAATAATTTGCGGAGTACCCCAAGACTCCCCTCTTGGCCTCTTTTTGTTCGCGATTTATATAAATGATCTTCATCGCGCACTCTCTGAGTTGGTGACGGATTTGAGTGAAGAGACTGCAAATTTGAAACCAAGAAAATCGCTTGTTCTTTTTGCTGACGACACCAAACCTTCAGTTATGGCACTCACTGGGAGTCAAGTTTTGTTCTTAATGAAGGAATATATGGTCCGCATAGAGAGATGGATGAGACTTAACAAGCTCAAAATTAATTACAACAAGTCTGCCTTTATTGTTTTTGGGATATCGGCAAACTATTACCCGTGGCTAGAAGAACTTGATATTGGTTAATCGGTGATATCACGAAAAAATGCTGTGAAATATTTAGGCGTTCTGATTGATGAAACAATGTGTTTTTCAGAACACATTCAGTGCATATCCTCGAATATTGCAAGAAATGTAGGATTGTTAAGAAACCTTAAATACCAGTTTCCTCAAAAAGTGTTATGGCTGCTTTATTTTTCACTAATCCATCCATATTTATTGTATATTGTTGTTCGATATGGTCTAATACATTTTCGACCCATCTTAAGCAGTTGCGGTCACTACAAAACCAAGCGATGAAAGTGATATATGTGGTTGAGAGCCGAACTTCTGTAAGATCCGTCTATTCTCGCGTCCAAATACTGCCGTTCTCTGGATTAAGTAAGTTTAATAAGATTTTGTTATGTTTGATATTATTAATCGTATTGTTTCGGTTTGCTTTCGGAATATGTTTTCTATTGCTGCGGATATTCACAGCTATGGAACTGGACAGGTAAGCCAGTATAGGAGACCACTAAGGGTGTTGACAAGGTCGGCATTCTCTTCCATTCTCTTCCAGCGCTGTGGAATGGGTTGCCTTTTTTGTTGAAAAATGAGTTAGATAGGACTGGTTTCTGTTGCCAGTTGAAATGTTATTGCCTGTATGAGTATGAGTTTTGATTTTTTTTTTTCTCGAGCAAAATTATAATACTGTGTTGATATGTCGGTAGATAAACTGGGCTTCGTGCTTTTTTTTTATATATTAGTTATGTAATAAAGATCTCCATCATTAAGTGAAAAAAGTGCTACTTTCAATTTAGTACTTTTGAGTTTGCACTTGAGTTTTGAGCTTGAGTTTTAAGTTTACATGAAATTTTGAGTTTGCATGTCTTAACACTTCGGGGATAATTACTGGTGATAATGACAGCTAGGGAGTATTAAAAATTCAATTTTAAAAGAGAATTACCTCCATAGTAGTTATGTAGGTTTTGGTAGTAGCGGGTGAATTTTAGATGATGACCAGTTTTAGGTGATCACCGTTTGTAGTAACGTAGTTTTTGGTAGTAGCGGGTTTATTTTAGATGATAACCGGTTGTAGATAACTGGTTTTAGATGATAACCGCTTGTAGATAACTGGTTTTAGATGATAACCGGTTGTAGTAGTGTAGTTTTTGGTTGTAGCAGGTGAATTTTGATGATAGGATACAGGAGTGGTAACGGGTTGCCCAGCTTCCTATATATTAGTTCATACTAACGGGATTATGGTACATTGCTTAAACTGTTGATTAAGTAAACGTAAATCTTTGTTTATTTGTAGATGTGTTCTGTTTAGTCTAGCTAGTGTATCCAAAAGGCAGTAATACCAATAAAAGGTAACCCACAACTCTTGAAAAGAAAAATGACTAGAAAGCATATTCATGTAGAAATGGGAAGTTGGATAAAATGAAAAAAAAGACAGTTGACACAAAATTCAAAATAAGAAATTTGAAATAGATAAAATTAGATGAAACAAAATCTAACATAAATAGATAGACAAGCGGTTCGTTTAGCGTTTAAGAATAAAAGAAGTGACCGTAATTTATTGAAGTTTCATAAATTATTATTTTTTGGGTTGTTAATATTTAAGAACTAGGTTCAATAATTTTTTTTATAATTTAGTCTTCTAATTATTTTTTTCTACTTTTTTTTTTACATTTTTTCTATTTTCAGGCATCATTTTACTATGGAGATAAATTGGAACTCATCAACCAATGTGATTTTCGTTCTGTACCGGCAAATATGTTTTGTGGCAAAGTTTATTCACTTTCTTCAAGTTGTGATGTCCGGGGAAGGCACGCTGAAGATGCAAGAGATTTCTTCAGTCTTGCAAACGCTGAATCAAATGTAGGCTTTGTTTTATTAAGATAGAGACGAGAGGAGAGGGAGGGAGAGGGAGAAGAAGAGAGGAGAGAGAGAGAGAGAGGAAAGAGAAGAGGTGTTTGATATCTTTAGATATCATGCGTTTCACTCACAAGGAAAGAAGGTTCACAGTAATTTAGTTAGATTGAATGCATTAAATTTCAAGTTTTTTTTTATCTATTGTTTTTTTTCATGAATTTGGTATTTAAAGATAACAACTGCTAACAATTTACTGCAGCTACAAGCCGCTTGAGGCCAACACAGCGTCAAAGCCTCTATTTCTCCACCCTCCCAGGAAGTTCCAATCTCCCCTAAATGTTTCCTTACTACATCCTCCCACCCATTAAAGGATAACCTGTTTTTTTTCTCTAGGTGGTTGGACTGACAAGGTTTTTTTTTGCGATGTGTCATCCTTCAGCCACAGAACTTGTCCTAGCCATCCAGGCTTTTTTTATAATAGTCCTAGAAACTGGGATTGAACTACATTTTTTTGACAGTTTACTGTTTGAAATACGGCCAGTCAAACAGGTAGCTAAAAAAGTCCCTAGAAAATGTCTCTGGAAAACTTATCAAATCCTCTTCCACATTTTGGAGCCATACTCCTCTATTTGGAGAGATTGTTTAGAGCCATACTCCACTTTCAGAACCACACTTGGCCAATATTTAGCTTCCAATATTCTAATCATGGTTCATGGACTTATCTTCCTATTCTTCCATACTATAATCGTTCTAAAAAATATTTTGGTATGAAAACAAGGATAATTATAAAGAAGGATAAAAAAGGAAAAAAAGCAACCTTACATCCGCAGAACGTGTCCTATCCATCCAGGCTTTTTCTTATTATATCCCTAAAAGTGGAATTGAACTACATTTTTCAAACTGTTTACCATTTTTGAAATACGGTCAGTCAGACGCGTAGCCAAAACAATCTGTTGGATATCTGTGTGGAAAACGTCCATCATATTCTCTGTCTTTTGGAGCACCCACGCTCCAGAATCATTCTTGGCCACTATCATTTCTATAGCTTCCTATTTTCTATTCGTGGACTTCTCTTCCTATTCTTCCAAACTAAAATCACTAGAATTTTAGCCTACAAAGGCTAGTCAATTTAAATTATTAAATTAAATTTTTAATGAATTTAAATCAATTTGCACCAGTAGGCGTGGTAATGTTTTAATTCTTTATACTCTTTAATATTTCGACGGACGTCAGGCCATAACTTTTCAATCGCTTATACCCTAGACAATCAATAATCGAAAATTATAACTTATAAGTCTATAATTATAGAATAAATTAAATATAAGACAAAAATTTATATGATATAAATTGAATCCATAGCTTGCCTTGTTCACTTGCCTTCATATTCCTCTAACCAAACCCTGTTTTACCGAAAATATGGTAATTTTGCGTATGTTTTTAGAAGTCCTTTGTCTTTCGACTGATTTATTCACTGGATTTACCACTTGCTTGGAAAGAGAATCGACAAGAATTGAGATCCATTGGACGCATAAGACGCTATCTATCATTTGCTTCTTATCCGCTACCAGAAAACAGTAATAGACGACTTCTTCTTTTCTTGTTGAAGAATGTAGAAGATAGTGATGATGAGGTTGAAGTTAAAGTTGAAGAAATGTCTGAGGTAATTAGCTGAGTCTACTAAATGTTAAGTTAGTTTAAGTTTAATTAAATGATTTTATTGAATATCAACAAGATAAATGTTATTGTTGCAACGTAACGTAAGTTCCATTTCACTTATTATTCACTTATTGGCCCTCAATAAATTATTATTCTTATATTGGCCCTCAGCCATTTATTTCACGCTAAGCCATTTATTTAAAGCCTCAGCCATTTATTTCACAATAAGTGAATTATTGAGTGACTTATTGAATCAATAAGTCACTTATTGGCCCTCGGTAAATTACTATTTACTTATTGGCCCTCAGCCATTTATTTCACATTAAGCCATTTATTTAAAGCCTCAGCCATTTATTTTACAATAAGTGAATTATTGAGTGACTTATTGACTCAATAAGTCACTTATTGGCCCTCAATAAGTTATTACTCACTTATTGACCCTCAGCCATTCATTAAGATATACACAATGCCCACTATGCTCACTATGCTTTACTTAATTTCTTCTTTTAACTGGTAATTTTAACCCCCTTCCAATATCGACTGGCAGCTTAAAATAAATTTTAGCCCTTAATGAAGGCTAAAATTGTCTTAATGAGGGCTAGAAAAGTTGCCTAAAATAAGGGCTAAGAAAGTCTTAATAAAGGCCAAGCACGATTTTCAAAACTATTATTTTTCTGCTATTTTTCAACTTAATTTTGTCTCTTTGAAAATGAAAATCAAGAGAAGAACCTAAAATCTGCATCTTCTATTTTAAACGCTTTCAGTTATTTTATTGAAAGTGTTAGTTCTATTTCAATTCTCAATTTTTTTATTGAAATCTTTAATTTTCAATTATAGTTTTATTGACGATATTTTGAAACTTTCAACCTTTCTTCAAAATTCCTAGAATTTTATTTCCAAGGTCAATTATTTCTATATAAGCTCTTCTGTAACGTTAATCATGTATGACTCCTCAGCCACTCATAAAGATTTCTCAAGTGCTAAAACTTTCAAAGCCTTAATTATAACATTGTGGCCTTACCTTAGACCTTTAACCTTAGATCCTTCTGTGCCACCAGACCTTAGATCCTTTTAATCTTAGATCCTCCTGTGCCACCAGAGGCACCCAGGGTATCTACGAAGAGCCTCTATTCATCCCATATTTGTGCCGCCGCCCAAACATCTTTCCATTAAGGTTGGATCGTCGTGTGAATATTGGACAGGTCTCGTTGATATGTGCGATGCAAGGTGTTCTTTGGTCGATCTCTCCTGCGGATTCCCTGAGGTAGCCATTCCAAGATCTGTCTCACGATCCTATCTTCGTTTATACTGATCACGCGCCCAAGGTATCACCACCTTCGTTGCCGAATGACGTCTGTAACTATGGGCTGGCTCGAGATAGAGCAGACTATCTGGTTTTCGACGTGATTTCTTCAGTCGATGTTCGGAATACTCCAAAGGCAGTTGTTTTTCAAGGCAAGAATCCATCTCTCTTGTTTCTGATTTAAATTCCAGCGCTCGCTGCTGCAGAGAAGTGCAGAAAGGACATTGCTATTAAATAGCCTCATTTTTAATTTCATAGAATACTTTTTCGATCGCCATACTGGTTTTAGCGGTTAAAAGCTCCACTGGCTTACCCTATCGTCACCTGGACTTCCCATTTGCTTGACCCTGAATTTTCCACTTGACCCTGAATTTTCCACTTGACCCTGAATTTTCGCTTGACTCCGAATTTCCGCTTGACCCTGAATTTTCCATTTGACCCTGAATTTTCCATTTGACCCTGAATTTCTGCTTGACCCTGAATTTCTGCTTGACCCTGAATTTCTGCTTGACCCTGAAGTTCCGCTTGACCCTGAATTTACCATTTGACACTGCATTTCCGCTTGACCTTGAATTTCTGATTGATCCTGAATGACCCTGAATTGCTGAGGTCCTTGAACTCTACGACCTGCTCAACAATCGAATCTCCACACTTTATTTCCACGGATAGTATTGAGGAGATCCTGTTGTTTGGTCTTATTACTTTCCATCAAGACAATATCGTTAGCAAAATCCAGGTTGGCTAGCTGTTTAGCTATTCCAATTTGGATACTAAAACCTGCACAATGAGATCACCGAGTACGGAGTCGACGGCGAGGATGAAGGGGAACGGAGAAAGAACACTGCCCTTTGTTACGTGCGAAATGACACGGAAATATCTAGTATTGTCTTCGTGGGTCTGAACACAGCATTCTGTGTTTTCATATAATACAACAATTAGAGCTACTTGTTTTTCAGGAACTCCATAGTATCACAGGATTTTTCGTACCGAATCTCCGTCGATGGAGTCGGAATGGCCACAAAATTATGGCCATTTTTCAATAATATAAGATTTATCTTTTTTTTTGTCATTTACAGCCTTTTATGCCATTTCTGAAGATATAGTGCCTCTGCCTTTACAAATAGAAAAAAAACATTAATTCAAAATCCTTCATTTGCTGGTTCCTCTTAGCCCGTTTGCCCGTTTTTCCCGGCTGCTAATCAAGACATTAATTTTAAATTCTTCTTAATTTTTTTTCGACTCTTTTTAACTAATTTTGTCTTTTTGATAATGATAATCAAGGGAAGAATCTGTATTTCTTATATTTTACAGAATTCGTTAAAGCTATTTGTATTTCTAAAATAATGTTTTTTTATAAACAAGCTCTACGTAAAACGTCTCTACGTAAAGCGTCTACGTAAAACGTCTCACCAAAAGTTTTAGTAAGAAATCCACCTAGAACTGGTTATTTTTGCCTTTTCTTATGTCCCCTGGCTGCTTATCGAGTCATTAATTTGAATCATTCTAATTAGTTTTGTGAACTCTTTCTACTTAATTTTGTCTTCCTAAGAATGATAATCAAGAGACGAACCTGATTTCCTTATCGTTTATTGACATTATTCAAATTGTCTCTATCTTTATAGATAATGTTTGTATATCTAACCTCTACTTTGATGGAATTACGTAAAGCCTTGGTGCCATAACCATTCGAAAGCGTTAATTCGAAATCCTCCTAGGACTAGTAATTTTTGCCCCTTCCTATGTCCCCCGACTACTAAGACAGACATTTCTTTAAACTCTTTAAAGTGTTTTTCTCCATTCTTTCCTCTTAATTTTGTTTTTCTAAGAAAAATAATTGAGACAAGAATCTGATTTCTTAGTTTTTAGAAAATTCATTCAATTTGTTTTACTTTTTAAAGACTTCTATGTCCAAGCTTTAATTTGACTATAGTTGTGCATAGCACCCCTGCCTTTGCAAATAAAAATCATTCATTAAAAAATCTTTCAAGACTCGTAATTTTTCCATTTCTTGTATCCCCTATTCTGCTCATTGAGATATTAATTTAGGTTCTTTGAATTGTTTTTTATTTATTCACTGCTTCCTTTTAATTTTTTGTTTACTAAGGATGATACTCATGGAATGAATATGAGTCTCACGTCTTGTGTTTTCGAAATTATTCTGTTGTAGTATAATAGTGCCATTACAAAGCTCAATTTAGAGATAAATTATAATCTCGATGCATAGGTCCCAACCTATGTTGCAAGAATTCTGACCTGTGGATCAAATAAGCGACAATGCCTTTGGCATTAGACTTGAACTATCAGAGTTCATTTATTCAACAATAAGTTATCACAAAATGAACAAAAATGCACAGCCCCCCCTCCCCCTTGAAATGCTCTTTGGCTAGGGAAATAAGAAAAAAGAAAAAATATATAAAATAAATAATAAAATAATCAATAGCCTAGTTTCACTAATAACTTTAGGACCACGCGACGTGAGATACCAAACTGCAACACTGAATCTGTAAAAAAAATATGGAACTCATCAGCAGTGGCCAACCTTTAACCAACAATTCGAACTCCTATATCTCCTGATACTAAACTCAAACTGATTAAAAAGTATTTCTAGGACAAGTATTTTAGGCAAAAACGATAGGGGTGTGAGTGAGCTTACAGGGCCAACTGTCAGGTTGGTCTTGAGAATGGACTCTGAAATATGGAGCTTGACAATGGACTGGAGAAAAGTTGCGAAAAAGAAATAGGGTGTAAAATCAGTAGCTCCCTGGTAGGTAATAAAGAGTGAAGCTTTAAATGAGTGGGATGAAGAGGAACCATTCATAGCTGTGTATCTCGAGCTGATCTTTGCTGCGGTGAATTTTTAATGACAGTAGTTCTAAAATGGACATTTGCCAAATAACTAAAGGTAAGACAACGAGTAATTACTTTAAGACAGTGAATTTTTTTTTCAATCATCATCATCATCATTTTAGTCTAAACCCGTCACAGAAAAACTGGATAGGGCCCAGAAAAAGACAGAGTAAAAATAAAGAAAAACAAGAGAAACAACAGAAATAAAAACATACTTTGATAGCTACGAGCAAGGGACAGACAAAAATGACCAAAGATTGGAAGATTTCTTGCACTCAGTAGAAAAATCACAAATACACTAGACTTAGCTAGACTTAGACTAGACTTAACACTTAATACTTAGACACTTAACACTTAATACTTAGACACTTAATACTTAGACACTTAACACTTAATACTTAGACAAATAGACTAGACTTAACTGGGTTTACCAATCGACACTTTCTCTGCCGAAAAGAGTTACTTTTCGATGTTGGCAGTTCAGTTAAATGCTTTACTAATTTGAAATAAATGCGGTGCACTTGCTTTCTCTTACCACTGTTAAATAAAGATCAAACCTGAGCTAGGTGAGGAATGGTTAGAGTTAGGCTATTATATAAATGAGAACGGTGAACTCTACTCAGATACGAAGCTTTTGAAGCTAGGGATGCATGCGTAGCCCGAATCTTACTAGCATAATATGTCAGTCCCAGGTTTTTAGTTTCTTTCAGATTTGCTCCAATAGACATGCCCAGGTAAGTAAGGCTGCTAGCAAAAGGAACTTAAGAGCCAGATAGAATTATTCAACCTCTTTTTCCTTTAAAGTTAAATGGTAAACAACCGGTTTATCAGTATTATAACTAAAACCAATTTGCTTATGCTCATCTTGGAAAAGCTCAAAAGTTGACAACCATCATTGGAAAGTGCAGAAAAGGCTCAGCAAGTCATCCGTGGTTGTAACTAACGAGAGATCAACTACTTTAAAGATAAATGCATAGTTCAACTTATCCTGAAAACCAGTAACACAATTATCGAACAAAATTGGGAAAGCTCCTTGGTGTACGTCCAGGACCCGAAATAGCAGACTACCATCTTTAATTTTAGCTTTCAGATTTCTATCGATATATCTTAGACAAATAATTATCACAGCATCAGCACCTTTCATATGGGCCTCAAGCAAAAGCTGTGAAAATATAAACGAGTCAAAAACTTTTGCGACATCAAGTGCACTTAAGATCAAGAAACCACCTTGGTTTTCAATAATCCTTATCGCATTTACAAGTAGAAAGAGAGCGCACTCTCTATCTAAGCCTCACTGGTACCCGAACTGGTGAGGAGGGGTGAAACATATTTCTTCAATATCTCATATCACAAATGACCCGAAGAGCTTTAACGTAGTAGAAGAGACTGTAAAAGAGCGGTAAGAACTGCACATTGAAGCGTTTTTTGTGCCCTTTTTAAGGATTGGAGCTATTTGTCCGACAACATAGGGATTACACTGCGGACCAGGATTATGTGAAATATTAGACCTAGATAGTGCTCGATTAAAGGACCTGCAAGTTGCAGGTTCCTTGCTGAAATAGAATCAACATCAAAGGAAGATTTTTTTTTACTCTCTTGCTTGTGAAGTATTATTCCTACTTTCTTCAGGTACACTGGTATCCTTTGCTTTGGCAGGCTTGCTATACTTCCAGGGTTGGGAGGAGTCTTCAGCAAAACGGATCAGAGTTTTTAGGATCAGAATTAATTTGTGTTTTGTTTAGCTCCTTGTTGAAGTTTCATTTCGTACGCAGCCTCAGGTTATTTACTAAGTCATCTATCGGGCAACGAAAATCATTCCAAATCTTAAGCCAGAACCTAGCCGAACTACACGCGTTTACTAGAGCTCCGTTTTTTAACCAGTCTTTGAGCTGAGACTTTATACGAATATTTCGAAGAGGAACAGTGTTTTTTTCAGCATATTTCAGCGCATGATGTATTTGTGCCAAGTAGGATGTGAGCTCAATTGAGGCATTCATTTCACTCTATGGCTACACAGCACGATCGCATAGAAGATTGAAAGGCACTTTGATTTTGCTCAGTATCTCGTCACAAACTTTTCTGGAATTCTCACTTGATACATTTTCCAATCTCGGTATAAAAACCAATTCAATTTTATATTTTAAACTGTAGGTGAAGAGGAGAAATAGCAAGCAGAGATGAATGGTCTGAAATGAGAATATCGGATCTATATCTAATCATTTTGCGTGGAAATAGATAAAAATATAAATAGACTACATATAAAATACGTGACAATTTCTCGTTGTTTTACCATTTTTTCTATTTGTATAATGAAAAGTCAATGTAGTTTTGGTCGTGACTTATCTTATTTATATAATTTTATTATTTTCTTTTAAGGAAAAATCAATGTTAGATCAACTACCATCTGTTGCTATGAGAGCGGTAATTCAGCTCACTCAACTAAAAACTAGCATTGGAAGTAGCCATGTCCCATTGATGCTGAACGTCTTGAAAGCTCGCTCAAAAGACTTCCACGTAACGAATTTTCGCGAAGAAGAAGAATATCAAGGATCTTCACTCCGAACTTCTTGGCCTAGTTCAGATGTATTGGATAAGAGGAACAAGCAGCTCTCTCAGTTGTACACACTTTCGCATCAGGGTGATTCAAGAGTTTTCTCAATTAGTACAGCCGAAGCCGTGAGAATCTTTAAGGTACTCAAGGCGTTATGATTTCTTTTTTTTTATTTGCCTGTGCCTATGTATAAACCTCCGTTAAACCTCCCCTCCCCCCACCCCATCGTTTAACCTCCTCTCCTCCCAAATGGATACAGTGGATTCTGCAGGCATATGCAGCCTGTCATAGCCGAGTGGACTGGTGCGCTGGATTTAGGATTCTTTGTCCGAGGGGGTGAGGGTTCGAATCCTAGTGTACCAAATTATTGGGTTTGGGACGAGGGTCAGTGGCGTGACTCTGTAAGCTCAGCCAGAGTCGACCCAGCTCTAAACGGGTACCCGGAGAAATCTTGGGAAGGTAAACACGAAGGGTGTGCGAAAGCACAAGATGGTTGGCCCCCAACCCCCCATTACAATTCCTGGCTGGAGGGTCAAGAAACGAAGATCAGCACTGTTGGTAGGGACTGTAAAGTCCAATGCCGTATTCTTTACCTTTTTTTATGTAAGGGCCATCAAAAACTAAGACTATGTGATGGGGTAAATTTATCTTTCCATTCTTTCAATCTTCTCACTCTGACCGTCACTCCGTCTAGTGTAGTTCTTTTGGAACACATTTTCTAAAAATATCCTCACAAAGGATACGCATCGTTTCTCAATGTTCTCGTCAGTTGAAAAAAGGGTAGTTTCTCTTTATTCTCAATATGACGTGGCTTTGAATGAGCTCGTGTTTTTTTTGCTTTGAATTGGACAATGATGCTTCGCTTGGCTGCTGTGAAACGATAAGACAATGTTTCAATTGAAAGCAGTTGTCTTCTCGAAATACCCATTTTTGTTGCTTCCAGTATTTTCGCTGGTCTTACAAACCCCTATTTTTTCTTTATTTCTCGTTTATTTTAATTTTTTGTTGACAGGTTTGACAAATCAACATTAATTGTCAAGGAAACTTGAGCACGTTCAAAACGTTTTCTTACAGTTACAGTAAAACTTGGAGAATCCTTATTTGAACTCAATTAGTTTGTAGTGGTATTTTTTACTTTTTTCAATCGTTTGCTTACAGCATCACCTGGAGAATCCTTATTTGAACTCAATTGTTTTGTAGTGGTGTTTTTTTTTTACCTTTCTCAAACGTTTGCTTACAGCATCACCTGGAGAATCCTTATTTGAACTCGATTGGTTGGTAGTGGTATTTTTTGACGTTTTTCAAACGTTTGCTTAAAGCATCACCTGGAGAAACCTTATTTGAACTCAATTGGTTTGTAGTCGTGTTTTTTGATGTTTTTCAAACGTTTGCTTACAGCATCACCTGGACATCCCATATTTGAACTCAATTAGTTTGTAATGGTATTTTTAGACGTTTTTCAAACGTTTGCTTACATCATCACCTGGAGAATCCTTATTTGAACTCAATTGGTTTGTAGTGGTATTTTTTGACGTTTTTCTATCCGAGTTTACTTTATCGTTTTTTACTTTCATTTTTTTCACTTTATTGGCATTCTTGTTATTTAAATGATTTGAAAAAACTTATTTCCTAGAACAAGTTTTTCAAAGAAAAATAAAGAGCTCCTCTAACCCAAAAATTTGCCGAAATAATATGAAATAACCTTCCAAGCGTAAAACTACCTTAAATAAATAAATGAAACTCAAAATGAACAGAAATTATAATAAATAACCGAGTCAAACCCAAAACGAACTTTTTTTTTTTTTAAATGAGTTGGACTGACAAACTCCATGCCTTCTCAAGACCAGAACATAATTTGCACTTTACTAAAAAAAAAAAAACAACAACAAAAAACAAATGACCGTGGATTTTCAGTTTAATACCTATACTGTTATTTATTTCTTAAAGTTTTAATAATTTTTTGTTTATCAAATTAAAAAGTGAAAACATTTAAAACTAATTTTGTTTTAAATAGAACTTGACAATAAAATGTATTAAATATAACTTTTAATTTCCAATCGAATAAGCCCCTTTCGAATTTTCTATAACAACTTCTATACGAAGTTCATTAGTCTAAAAAAAAAACCTTTGGACCTCGCCATATTGTTTAAAATTTTTTATCAATTGTATTTCGGGAAATTACGACGGGTGGTGGGGTGGCTTAGCTGCCCTCCGGTCACTTTGACTCTTAAAAAGGACACTAGAGTTTATGATTACCAATCCAATGAGCCCCCTCCGAGCCTTATACGACCACTCTTTCTACAAAACCTTATATGCCCCCGAGGCATAACTTACAACCCTCGCCCTGACGGCTGTGTATGGGGGGAGGGGGCTTTTATCCTCCATGACATAATTTCTGGACCTTTCATCTTCGCTGAACAATGGTTATTTCAAAATTTTGATTGGATGTGTTTGGGGAAATGATGGGCTTGGGGGTTGGTTGCCCTCCTATCCTTTTCTACTGTTAAAAAGGCACTATCCCTTTCAATTTCCCATCGAATGAACCCCTTTTGAAGTATCTATGACGGCCTATGCGAAGTGTCTTAGTCTAAGAAAAAAAAACTATTTTGTGTCCACATTGCTCTTTATTTAGGCATGATAATGCCTAAGTAAATATGATAATCCACATCTCGTAAATCCAAGTCTCTTGATTTCATAATCATGACTTTCAAATTGTCGTAATTATCTAGAGCTTCCTGGGCTCATCCCATTTTGGTTTACAATTTTCATTGAGTCAGTCTTATCATAAATTCACCAGAAGTCTCAACTTCTATATCTAAAATCTTGTGAAAATTAATGCTCCCTAAATGTTCGCCAAACTTCTGTTAATTTTCTTACCTCTTTTCAAGAGGTAGCTCTTGAAATTTTTCAAACCTCTTGAAATTTAATACCTTCTTTTTAATTCATTTCTTTTATTTCTCCACAAGGTTGCGTTCCGACGACTGGGAAGTTGTCAGAGCGAAGGTATAGAACCACATCAGTATAACTAAGATGCAGATACTTCAAATCTGTGAAACGCAATCTATGGGAGCTGCTGGATACCTTTTAATGCTTTTCGGGACATTCACTTTTTGTGGGGGGGGGGTAGAGAGATCTTTTTTAACCATCAAGATCCACCTTATTCAAAGAAAGCAGATCAAGGCTAAAATCACCCATACCGATAAAATCTTCTTTTGTGTTGAACCTTTCAGAGACACCGCACGTGCCAGTTGATCAAATCCACTATAAGATCCTTCCCAGCTAGGCCTTGTGGCTAATACAGATCACTAAACTTACCAATTATCCAAACATCATTATCATTTCTTATATGATTAAATTAAGAAAGCAAGTTTTTTCCATGTGGAAGTTAGGATTATAAAATTATTTTTATAAATTATTTTGCATATGAAGGAAGTTGCTCCTTCCCCAGCCTTTGGTCTTTACGCTAAAATCTTAAAGTTCTTGGAAAATGCTTTCCATTCAATTTCAACGGCACTTTTGTTTGTCTAGCCTTTCATGAAGAATTGTGGCTAAAACTTTAGTGTAAAGAGTGAGGGTTGTCTTCCAATCTTTTTGGTCACTTAAGAAATGCACTAGGACTTTTCATTTCCGTTTAAATGAGCTCTCTCACAATCTTCTAGGACGACTGGTTCTATACGATTACCCCTGGAAAAAGAATGAAATAAAAACGCATCTGTGATCCCTCTTCTCAAATAAAAGAAAATACAAAATTCACATTTTGTAGTTAGGAGCTTGAAACCTTTATAGTAAAATTTTCTGATACGCTGAATCTGATTGTGTTATTTTCATTAAGATTGCTTGATTTCTGGGGGATTTTTTTTACGTTTTTTTGAAATTATGAAAAACTTCCCAGACTCTCTGCTTTTGACACATAACATTAGACTAAATGAATTTTTTTTATTTAGAATCAGCATAAAAATTTGATTCTTTTGATGTATTGTTGTCAAAATTTCAGTTTTTTTTATTACTGTTAGGCTGAGTCGCTTCTTACTTACATATCGTTACCACGAAACGCTTTGTGTGTCAAATATTTTGTAATCAAGCACGTAATCCCCCCCCCCCCTATGAATTGACGTAAGGTTTTTATTCTTTAAATTATAATCTGGAAAGAGTACAACGATACAAAATATTCCTAACTTATGAACTTTCACATATGCCAACAATATTAAAGTTTTTCTTGAAAATTAGAGATAAATTGCTGTAAATGCTCATAACTAGTTGTTAGATGCCAGTGGCAGTGAATTGGGCCATATGAGTCCAATGAATTGGCTTATGAGGCCAATGAACTGGCCTCATAAGGACCTGACTATAAACTTTTAACATATCCACTCATTATTCAGTATTGAAGTCTAACACGGCTCATGCACAGATCAATATCTCTTACTATTGATGCTGACAAAATCCTCATTTAGATGAAAAAGGTGGCTAAATCCTCCTACTAATAATACAAAATTATAGGTTTAGTATGAGTAAAGAAGCATACGAACTAAAACAGATCTCAAAATGGAGAGAAAAAATGTAAGAGGTTGGTGTGAGGATCAAGAATCTGGTTTTTTGTTTAGAATAAAAATAACAAAAGCACAAAGAGATAGAAAAATTGTGAAATAACTATACTGGAGAAAAATAATGACAAGAGAAAACAACACCAGGTGACTTCACTAGTATGTTGCCACTATCAGTTCGATCATGTTTGAGACGGAATTGATCCCTTGTGGTATTAAGAAAACCACAATGACGGATTGTAAGAGATGTAAAGGCGACACAATGATACATTGGTACCAGAAAAAGCTGGTTTAGACTAAATGTAAAGAAAAAACAAAAACTGTTCGGTCAATAATTGGACGCTGAAAAAGAATTATGTCATAAATGGAATTATGTCATAAATTTAATAGATTTCGTGGAAGGTAAGCAGGAACGGGGTGCGAAAGCACAGGATGAGTTCCTGGTTGAAGGGGTACGAAATGGATATCACCACCACCGTAAGGATCAGCACCGGAAGGGGGTGCGAAAGCACAGGATGACTTCCTGGTTGAAAGGCTACGAAATGGAGATCACCACCACCGTAAGGATCAGCACCGGAAGGGGGTGTGAAAGCACAGGATGACTTCCTGGTTGAATGGCTACGAAATGGAGATCAGCACCACCGTAAGGATCAGCACCGGAAGGGGGTGGGAAAGCACAGGATGACTTCCTGGCTGAATGGCTACGAAATGGAGATCACCACCACCGTAAGGATCAGCACCGGAAGGGGGTGCGAAAGCATAGGATGAGTTCCTGGTTGAAGGGCTACGAAATGGAGATCACCACCACCGTAAGGATCAGCACCGGAAGGGGGTGCGAAAGCACAGGATGACTTCCTGGTTGAAAGGCTAGGAAATGGAGATCACCACCACAGTACTGATCAGCTCAGGCAGTGGGTGCGAAAGCACACGATGTCTTCCGGGGTGAATGGCTAAGAACTGGAGATCACCACCACAGTAAGGATCAGCACCGGAAGGGGGTGCGAAAGCACAACATGACTTCCGGGTTGAAAGGCTACGAAATGGAGATCACCACCACCGTATGGATCAGCACCGGAAGGGGGTGTGAAAGCACAGGATGACTTCCTTGTTGAATGGCTACGAAATGGAGATCACCACCACCGTAAGGATCAGCACCGGAAGGGGGTGCGAAAGCACAGGATGACTTCCTGGTTGAAAGGCTACGAAATGGAGATCACCACCACCGTAAGGATCAGCACCGGAAGGGGTGCGAAAGCACAGGATGACTTCCTGGTTGAAAGGCTACGAAATGGAGATCACCACCACCGTAAGGATCAGCACCGGAAGGGGGTGCGAAAGCACAGGATGACTTCCTGGTTGAAGGGCTACGAAATGGAGATCACCACCACCGTAAGGATCAGCACCGGAAGGGGGTGCGAAAGCACAGGTTGACTTCCTGGTTGAAAGGCTACGAAATGGAGATCACCACCACCGTAAGGATCAGCACCGGAATGGGGTGCGAAAGCACAGGATGACTTCCTGGTTGAAAGGCTATTAAATGGAGATCACCACCACCGTAAGGATCTGCACCGGAAGGGGGTGTGAAAGCACAGGATGACTTCCTGGTTGAAGGGCTACGAATTGGAGATCACCACCACCGTAAGGATCAGCACCGGAAGGGGGTGCGAAAGCACAGGATGACTTCCTGGTTGAAGGTCTACGAAATGGAGATCACCACCACAGTATGGATCAGCACCGGACGGGGGTGCAAAAGCACAGAATGACTTCCTGGTTGAAGGGCTACGAAATGGAGATCACCACCACCGTAAGGATCAGCACCGGAATGGGGTGCGAAAGCACAGGATGACTTCCTGGTTGAAAGGCTATTAAAGGGAGATCACCACCACCGTAAGGATCTGCACCGGCAGGGGGAGCGAAAGCACAGGATGACTTCCTGGTTGAAAGGCTATTAAATGGAGATCACCACCACCGTAAGGATCTTCACCAGACGGGGGGGCGACAGCTCAGGATGAGTTCCGCGTTGAAAGGCTACTCCCTGGAGATCACCACCACAGTACGGATCTGCACCGGAAGGGGGTGCGAAAGCACAGGCTGACTTCCTGGTTGAAGGGCTACGAAATGGAGATCACCACCACCGTAAGGATCACCGTAAGGATTAAGATAAAAAAAGATCATTAGAGGAGACAAAGGATTCTTCTTTCGCTCTGGACAGAACTAAGGAGGTATCCATATTTAATGGATCTTTAAGATTATGAGGTTTTCTAAGATGGTCTTAGAAAGCCCAAGTTCTTAGAAAGTCGAGAAAGTTCTTAGAAAGTTCTTAGAAAGGTCTTAGAAAGTCGCAGTGCCTTATCATTATCCGATGTCAGTCTTTTTATTTTTGTCACATTTACGACATTAGTAAGTCAGTTTCAAATGTTTATGGTGTTTCCCTCAAAAACTTTCAATTGCATAATAACTTTGCAATCCATTACTCAGGTTTTTTGGATGAGAATTGTCCAACGTTTAGAAAGGGATTCAGCATTTTACATGTTGTGATAAAAGTTTGGAAACTTATTCTATTAGCTGCACATCTCTGCCCAAATAAACGCGGATTTTCAAGTCGAAAAGAATTACCATCGCTGGATGTTTTGAATTACTAAAAGAATTACTATAGCTAAGCGCATAGCTTGGTAGTTTTTGTTTAGCGTTATTATCATGCATAGGTTTTTCTTTTTCTGTACTTAATATTACTTCGATGTTTAGTGGAAAACTAAGTTGACGACTTTACCTTTTTTGTCGTTAATACGATAGGCAACTTTAATTTACTTAAAAACGATGTATTTTTTTCTCTTTTAGTGCAGAAGCATGCACCAGGTGTGTGCTTTGCGTTCAAGTTTAACGTGTATATTGAATGCAAGTTAAAAAAAAAAACTCTTCGTTGTTACGCCTAAATGTCGAATATGATATTTTCACACGTCTGAGGTTATTTACTCATTTCTATTTACTAAGTTTTTTTAGTTATATACTAATTATTTATTAAGCTGTTCTCAAAAGAATAACAAAGAGAATACTGTAGATCATGAGTATCGCAATGTAATTAAGCATATATTGCCCTTTGAATACTACTCAGCAAGCGGTTATTTCAGAAATTGTTAGATGCTGCATTTGGCGTAACAGTGATGAAATGTTCTATCCTAGCATTTTTAAGACAGCCATTTAAGACTAGTCTTTTAAGTTCTCACTCTCTTTGATAAGAGAGGCTAAGTAATTAATAACAAATATGTGGACGAGATGTTTTCAGAGGCGTAATTCGTTATTTCAAACTAAGTGTTTCCGCAGGAAGAGGAAGGCTGCCATTGGTTCAGCATAAATAAATAAAAATATACCTTACAACATATAACTTGTATAAATATACTTACATAAATATACCTTACAAATGAAAAGAACTAAGGTGGTAGATTCACTCCTCCTCCAACGCCAGTTAAGTTATGTTTTTGCGGAGGGTTTAGTTGCAGCTGAATATGATTATAATTATTATAATTTTGTTGGATGTTGTTTGGAGGTTCGTTGGTTTTTGGGTCCGGTAAGTTGAGCTCTATTTATTATTATTATTATTATTATTTTTTTTTGATTTATTAGGAGGGTTTTCTCCCGCACAAGCATGCTTCAGGGAATCGATGATGTATATTTTTTTTTTTTTTTTTTTTAAAATAAACCCAGTGTTACTTAACGTCTTTAGTAAAATGAGATATAATAAAGATATCCGAAAAATGTGGGCCTTAAAATATACTCTTTAAAGGCTCTTTAGGCAAAGTACAAAACGCTACTGTTGTTAAATTTATAGAACTATAGCCCTCTCTTATTAGTTTCTTTTCCTCTCTTGGAAGTGTTAAAATCTTCTTTTTTTCAGGACGCAAATTCGTCAGTTCTTACAAAACTACGACCAAGAAAACGTGTTAAACCAAGCGTTTCGGACGAAGTAGCAGCAAGCACAAAATGGATTGACGCATATTCGGGGAAAATTAAATCTCTTGGAATATGGTAAATTTAAAAGCAGTTGTATCTTTTTGACGGGAATGCAGCCTTAGTTGTGATCCAAAATGTTCACCTATTTGTGTTCAGGGTTGCCACCCCTAGTGATTTGTCACTATTTCTAGTGATTTTTTGTATTGCCTAAATAGAAAAATCACTAAATCAGCACATAAATCACTAGATTATTGAAAAAAATCAACAGAAAAATCAATAAAATCGAGTGATTTATTTTTTCGCCGGGTAGCAATCCTGTTTGTGTATTTCTTTATCCTCAATTATAAAGGCTTCTCAAAAACTATGTGCGTGAGGAAATCTTGAATCTTATCTAGACGGAGTGGGATTTTCTATGATAAGTTAACATATTTTATATTTAACGCCGAGCTCAGCTAAACCATGGCAAAATTTGACTCCCTATATCCTTTTCTTCCAATAATAATTTCTAAACCTAACTTAATCTATTATTGAACAATTTTAACTTTATTGTTTTGATGGTTCATTTAGCTACACCTCTATAAAAAGATATAATAGAAAAAAATAAACTAGCTGAGTTGTATGTCAAATTTAGACAAAATCGTGAAACGCCTAAATATTGATTCTCTTTGATAACAGGGATGCTATTTGTCGGATTTATGTCGCGTCTCTCAGCTCAGTCAGTTTCTCACACTTTCTTGAATATAACCGCCTTGCGTCGCCTGACTGTTCTCGGCTATTTTGGAGACATAACTATGATGATCACGTCAGATGTCCAGGTTTTGACTTCGATTGTTTTTAAATCATGTGTTAAAGTGATGTGTTTCCTTCTTTTATTTTTTATTCCTTATTCGGTCACTGCTAGTGGGGCTCTGAAACTTCATTTTAAGATTTTTAAGGACTTATTCGAAAGGAAATAATTATAATTATATAAGATTTGGTGCTGACTTTTGCTGAAAACAGTATTTAAGGATTTATGAGTCTGCTTATTGCAAAGCTGATGGTAATGCGGTAAATTAGATGTCCACCATCAAAGCACAATTTGCCTTTCCGGCAAATTCAATTCTGGCACTCTGTCATTTCCTTGGTCCTATTTTACATCTTTAGCATCTCCTCTTGACGAAAAACTTTCGTCTACCAAGAAGTGTAAGATCTTAGCAGATTGATTTCTCGGAAAAAGCTTGTTATTTTTAGACGATTATTTCTGACGATTATTTCTAGACGATTGTGCAAAGTAAACGATGATTTTCGCCGCCATTCTGCTGCTTTTTTGCTCCTTCTTATCATCTTTGATGGAAACTTTTATCATCTCTCTTTTGATGGAAAATTATTGTCCGCTGAAAGCTATAAGAATTACGCAGATTGATTTGCCAGCAAAGGTCTCTTATTGCCAAATAATCATATGGAGTAGATGATGACTTTTTTTTGCATTATCCGGTTTCTTTGGTGCACGATTTTAGCAAATTGATTGACCAAAAACGGCTTCTTACTGCCGAATGATCAATGAATACTTTCTCATGGATTCAACTTGGTTTTCTATGTGTTTTTTTTCTTTTTACCAATCCTCTTTTGACATCTTTATCAGCTCCAGTTTTTGAAAAAATAGTCGTCTATGAAAAGGTATAATATATAATTGGACAAGGTAAAAATGAGCCTTTTTTGTTCAAAGGAGTACAAGACTAGATGATGACTTTCTCTAGCATTCACTTGTTGCCTCTTTGCTCCTCTTTTGGAATCTTTCCTTGCCCCCTTTTGTTGTTGGACTTTGCATGCGTTACCTAAGTTTTATTGATTCAATTTCGGCCGCTCTGATTTTGCTTTGCTTCAGTTTTGCTTCTCATTCAAGCCCTTTTGACGTTTCGACCTTTTAACCGAACTTGCTGTTTTGTAAAAGTAAATATTTCACTGATTAAAATACCATCCCTGATAAAATTCCACTGAGGAATATACATTAAAAGAATAGTAGGTAAGAAACAATTTTAATATAAGCCTGTTTCGTGCATCCATTTAAGTTACTATGATACATGATTGTCGGAACATCTTTTAGATAATATGTTAAATATTGTCGCCGTTTTGACCACTGATAGCCCTGATAAATAATTATGATAGCCCTGATTTTGATTCTGATAAATGAAAGCCGGAATGAGTTTCTCATCCGGCATTAAAAAGAAAAAATTCATTAATATATGGATTGCAGTCTCTCCTGCTGCCAGTTTAGTTGATTTTTTTATGAAGTCAATTAGATTTCTGTACTTACTTTGTAAGTCTTCCGATTCGATTACGCAATAGAGCCGAAAATTAATATTGTGTTCAATAAAACCGCTAGAAGGTAACTAAAAACATTAAATGAAGCTAAGAAAAAAGCTCACATTCATTAGTGATTGTCACTGGTGTATGGGATTGAAATATCCAGTTTTTTTTCTGTTTTCACCGTTTAATAAAAGGAGTATTTCCATTTGGGGTTTTATTTGTTCAACTAGCGAAAAATATAAAGTTCTTACTATTTGGAACAGAAGCAGGAAACTTTAATCTCTGCAATGAACAGCGATTTTTTGGATCCGTTACTTTAAGTTTACTAATATGCTCCTTAAACGACAGACTCTGTAAGTTCAGCGGCTTGACTCTGTAAGCTCAGCCAGAGTCGACCCATCTTTTAATAGGCACTTAGAGAAATTTTGTGGAAAGTAAGCAGGAAGGGGGTGCGAAAGCACAAGATGACTTTCTGGTCGAAGGGATACGAAATGGAGATCAGCACCTCCGTAAGGATCTCCGTAAGGATCAGTACCGGGAGGGGGTGCGAAAGTACAGGATGACTTCCTGGTTGAAGGGATACGAAATGGAGATCAGCACCTCCGTAAGGATCACCGTAAGGATCAGTACCGGGAGGGGGTGCGAAAGCACAGGATGACTTCCTGGTTGAAGGGATACGAAATGGAGATCAGCACCTCCGTAAGGATCACCGTAAGGATCAGTACCGGGAGGGGGTGCGAAAGTACAGGATGACTTCCTGGTTGAAGGGATACGAAATGGAGATCAGCACCTCCGTAAGGATCACCGTAAGGATCAGTACCGGGAGGGGGTGCGAAAGCACAGGATGACTTCCTGGTTGAAGGGATACGAAATGGAGATCAGCACCACCGTTTTGGACCAGTATTAATATAGTATTAAGTTTGAATTGACAAACACTTCACTGACCTCGAACGTCTCCTCACAGCTACTACTGCCACTTCTACTAATCTTAATATATCTAATCTTAAATAGTTAAATGTCTGGTCCTACTGCAAGTAAACAAGTAGTAAATAATTATTATGTCGGCTAATCTTTACAGTTGAAGCACATATTATCTATTAGGTTTCACCAATATCACTCTTAGCAAAATGCATGGGTTGACGTGTTCCTCAATTATATTGGCTATCTAACAAACCTCGCCCGTTTGCGCAATATAGCGTAATATCGCTTGATTGGATAACGCTAATCCCGCGCTTGGATTGGATAACGCTCTGTCATTGGATATCGTTAATCCTTAGAAGCCAAATCATCTGATCGGATGACTTTTGAGGTTTGTAAAAATATTGAAGTAAGAAATCTATGTAAGCACCAATAATATTTGGTAAAACAGTAGTGCGAAAACATTTTTGTTTTTTAATTCTTGGATCCCTTAAAAATGGTGTGAAAAAATAAAATAAAAAGTACACCGTTTGGATTATTAAGGTCAACAGCAGTGAAAGTGAGCTTACTATTTCTTCCTTTTTCTGAGAGTTGTGATTCTGTACAAAAAAATATTGATTTTAAGGTCAGTGAAATACCATTAAGAGCTTACAAAATTAGTGTTCTATTTTCTTCAGGTTACTTGTAAATTTAATTCGCCTCTGGGAGGACTTTGTTTTTCTGAGGACGTTGGTTTTCGACGTTCAGTAAAGCCCTAGTTTTTAAGATTTTGTAGATGTTGAAAAAAATCACCTCAAATTAGCTGCTTGTTCTCAAGCGATTAGCAAAAGTAGGTGGCAACTTTCTTTGGCGTTCTTCTGTTTCTGTGCTCCTCTTTTGACATCTTTTCTAGTGCCTTTTGATAAAAAAAAATAATCGTTCGTCGAAAAAACGCAGGAAAAACGTATGATTGACAAATTGTCAAAACGATCTCACAGAGTAGATCATGATTACTTTCTGGCACTCTGCTGTTCTTTTCTCCGAGAGTTCTGATTCTGTACAAAAGTATGCAACGGTTACTACTTGTGGCTGTGACTGTGACAACTATTAGATCCTACTTGAGATTGTAAATACACTCGATGGGGACTGCGAACACCTGCGCTAGAGACTGCAAATACTTGCGACTACGACTACTTGTAACTTGGACCGTGAGTACATGAAGGTATAATTTTTATTACTTGCAACTTTCACCATTTGCTACTGCAAATACTTTCGGCTGGACCTGTTGCTACCTGTGATTGCGACTACTTATAAATAAGACTACTTGCGACTACATTAGACTGCTATTACTTTTGACTGTTACTATTTGAATGTAGATTGGGCCACTGTAGGAACCTCTGGAAGGACTAGAAATTGGAGGCTTTAGTGCCCTTTTTAAGAGTAAAAAGTGATCGGAGGGTACCATCCCCATCCCATGCCTTTCTTAGCTGCTTTCTTGCCAAAAACATTACATCAAAATTTTGAGATAGCTATTTTGTCTCAATTTTTTGGAAAGTCAAATAACGATGCCCCTTCAAATGACAGGACCCCCCATAGCCATTGGAGCAATGGCTGTAAATTAAGCAAGTTACCTCTTTTTTACATATAGGGTTTGTTATTGGCAAAGAAGTATGCGTTTGATGCCGGGTCTCCAAAAAGGCTAAAGGTATTAAGGGGATACGTTTAGGAAACGTTGATTGAAATCTTCAACAAAATCAAAACACTATGTGCCTGGTGGTTATCAAAAGGGCGTCAGCAGTATCTCAAGAACGGGCGAGATCGTTAATTTGAATCTTTCAGGCCATGATGAGGGGACTATGAAAAGCGTTGGAGGGCAACCACCCTCTCACCACTGAATGAAATTTTGAAATTACAATCTTGTTAGATATAGTCAAAATTTTTAATAACTATGCCTTCAGGGATGTTATTCATTCCTCAAAGCCTCCGGCTGTGGATTTTAAGTTGTGCATTTTACCATTGTTTACATACATGATTTCTCATTGGAAAGGAGAAAATGTTTGATCCTGGGTTTGTTTGAGAAGGCTATTATGGAAAGTTCAAGGAATGTTAAGATCCTTTTTTTATTCATAAATTCGCGGTCCCTGGTAAAATTAAATATCTGAAAATTAAATATCCGCAATATCTTCTATTGCGGTTTTTAATGATTATTGAATCTTCTTTTGGAAGAGCAATAGCGAAACTTTTAGGGATAATCTTTCTCACGATCAATAATCTTTCTTAGAAAGATCATTCCTGATCGAAGTCTAACGTCTGATGAAATAATTCTTCAAGTACTTCGTTCTCGGCCATCCAGCCTCAAGATAATCGGACCGAGCACTGATCTGAATCCTTTTGTAAGTTTTCCCTGCAGGAGAGTAGGTTGTTGGCATATAGAAGCCCACGTTCATTGAATCACCTTGTGGATTAGGTACCAAAATTACATAGACTGATTTCTTTATGTTTCGAAAGGCTCTAGAAGAAAAACACAGCTTGAAAAGCTATGGCAAAGAACCAGCCAATTTGGCACTGCCGGTCTTGAAGACAATACTAGATATATTGTCAGAACCCATGGATTTGGTCACGTCAACAGTTTACAGAACGTAAATGACCTTAGAGATGAATAGTTCACATGATCAAAGCCTGCATTGGTTCGATCTTGGAAATCAGGAACTTCTTTACCGTCGTCTTCCAAATTTAAGAATTAGGTATTTGCCTTGGCGAAAGACTCGGTCTTCGCTTGCGAGTCTTGACATTAGTTCCGTCGCTAACTTTTAGGGAATAAATTGAAGGGAATTTAGGGAATACTTGAAATAATTTTAGGAATAAATTTGGTAAGGCCTTTTTGACAACTCTCCACCAGCTCTTAGCAGAGGAATTTCGGAGCTGGGAAGTGAATTTCTCTTTTTGTTGAACACTTGATCACTTAATCACGGGAACTGTGTGTTTATGGGCGTTTATGAAATCAAATCTGTCCTTTTCGCTCTTTGAGGTTAGCCCCTGCTTTACTGCCTTTTTTATGCTTGAATAGGTTTTTTTGTAGTGGACTTTGAGCAAAGATTTGGCCTGGTTGGACACCTGGATCCGCTCCGTTGGATGTAGCTGGCGATACAATCGACTATGGCCTGCTTGAACCTTTCTGCAGGTTTCTCAGGCCATTCAAGGAAAAAGGCTCTCCATTGCTGAGAAGTAAATGCATTTCTTGAACTATCACAGTCTCATCTTTTGTAATTCCCGGTTTATCGTTCGTACTTTATAGGGGGAGGAATACGAAGATTTCTATGTGCAATGACGGCAACTTGGTCACTTGTGAAGGCATGCGCGTCTAACTTAAATAAGTTTGGGGGATCCACAAGAAATAGATCAAGAATAGATCAAGAACTATGCATATCCAGTTTGTCGAACTGGCGTATTTGCAATATCTTTGGAGCGAGTGGGGGTATTATTTTGAAACTTTGACAGTTTGCATCTGTGAACGTGACTGCTTGTGACTCTGCCTGTGAGTGCTTGCGATTGTGACTGAGAATTCTAATGACTGTGACGATATGTGACTACTTTTGAATGCGAATGTCACTACTTGCGAATATGACTACAGTGGCTATGATTCCTTGTGACTACGGGATCTTGCGACTTCAACTACTTGTGACTGTGAGTAGTTTTGACTCATGTCACTGGCAACCGATACTACTTGTGACTAACAGCGATTTCTTGTGACTTTGAAGAAGGGCACTTGTGATTGTGACTGGGGCTACTCGTGATAAGTTCAACTATATGTGACTTACAATTCCGACTAATTGTGGCTGCGGCTCCTTGTAACTACAATATCTAACGACTGCAACTAATTTTGACTGTGTCTCGTGGTGTTTGTAAATATGACTACTTGTGACTGTAAATAGCGGTGACTGCGACTACTTGTGACTGTGAAATGCGGTGCCTGCAACTACTTGTGACTGTAACTACTCCTATATGGAAGAGGGGATCATAGAAACTTTGGAGGGGGATCATTTGATTTTAAATTGAAAGTTCTAGTGCTCTTTCTTAAGAGTCAAAATTATCGAATCGTGACTAATCCGCTTCCTCTGCCCTTTTTAGCTATCGCCCCCTTCAAACATATCCGGTCAAAATTTCGACAAAGTCATTTTGTTCAAAGCAGCCTAAATATCATTTAAATTTTCCTCTGGGAATGACATGACCCGTCCTTCACAAATCTTGAGGCAAGGGCTTTAAAATCTGCTAGTTTCTAATTATTTTCAACTAATATTTGTTTTTAGGAAAGGTTTCCTGTTTGATCCTGGGTTTCCAAAAAGACACAGGGTATTGTGTGAAACTTTCAGGCAATGTTGAGGAGGATATTGAACAAAATTAAACACACTAAGCGAATACTGGTTGTGAAGAGGATGTATCAGCAATATCCCAGAAACTGAGGATTTACCAGGTCACCCCGTGCTATTTTATATCTCCCTGAATACTGATCAGAAATGTGAGATAGCCATTTTCCCAGGATTGTCAAAAGGTCAATTAACCATGCCTCTGGGAATGACTAGACCTTCACAGCCCTTGAGGCAAGCGTTGTAAATTATACAACTTTCGAATTGCTTAAACATAGGGTTTATTCTTGAGAAAGGGGGAAATGTTTGAGCCTGGGTAGGTTTTAAAGGGCCAAGGGTATTAAAGTGAAACTTCAAGGAAAATTTATGGGAATTTAGAACTAAATTGAAATACATTATGTGCATCCAGGTTATTACTAGGGTTTATAGTCAATCTCTCAGGAACGACTGAGGGTATTAAGATAAAATTTTGGGTGATATTTAGTAGGATATTGTAAAGGGATCAGATGGTAACTAGCCCTCTTTACTGCCATCCCCCCAAACCAATCTTATCTGAGTTTCAAGTTTGGTGTTTTTGTTCAAAATAGTTTAGAAGTCAAATAACTGTGCCTCTGGAGATAACTAGGCCCCACAGAATCTCTAGGACAAGGGTTTTAAGTTATGAAAGTTGCCTGTTGTTTACATATAAGGTTGTGTGTAGCCATATAATGGTAGCTATAATATATTTTAGTACAATATCTCAGGTGTGGCTGAAGGTGTTGAGTGGGATGTTGAAAAAGGATTGGACCCAGCCAGTCCCCTCCTCTCGACCTTTTTGAGGCCGCCTTTCCCACAAGACTGATAAAAATGCTTAGATAATTCTTTCTTTTTCAGAATAGTTTAAGGTGTTATAACTATGCCTCCGAGGATGACATTACCCCCAGAGCCAAAGAGGAAAAATGAAAAATTATGCAATTTGATGTTTTATTGTTCATTTGTCGAATTAAATATTGGTCGGGTGGATATATGATCCTGATGTGGTGTGAATGGGCGAAGAGTACTAAGATAAATTTAAGGGAATGTTTAGGGGTCTGTTGAACAAAATCAAAGACGTACAGATTGTTAATATCTCAATATCCAGTTATCTGCAATGTCTCAGGAGCGGCTGAGATTATTCTGAAACTTTCATGGTATGTTGTGTAGGATGTTTAAACGCAGTTGGAGAGTAACCATCCTTCGCTTCTCTCGCCTGCTTTTTAACACTAATGAAAATTTTTTGATAGCTATTTGCTCAGAATAGTCAAAGGATCCAATAACGATCTTCCCCGTGTCTGTGGATGATATGACACCTGAAGACCCCGGTACAAGGATTGAAATCTAAGCAATTTGCCTATAGCAATTTGCCTATTGATTTTGTTTTTGCAGTTTTTGTCCCGTTTAGCCCCGATTAGGATCCGATAACTCCAGGTTATGGTAATGTCTCATCTACTCCATCTGGTCAATCCTACTTCAAAAAATGAAGAAATCTCATAATGCACCTAGAAACTGGAATTGAAGTATGCTTTTTACACGCTCGATTGAAAAGTATTCTCTGTATTTTATTTTATTTTACAATTTCTACCAGTTTAGTCCTAGCTGGGTTTCAAACGTCTACTTTGGTAAAGCAGCATTGGCATCATTTCAACGTGGCCTCACTGGCCTAAAACTACTTTCACCTCAAACCTCTATAAACTAAGACTGAAGCATGTTTCTTACACGTACGGAAAAAAACCAAATTTTTTTGCATCTATTTTTGGAAATGTTGTTCTGTTTAGCCCCGGCTGACTTTTTAAAATTCAGTCTAAGGTAATCTATCATCCTTTAACGTTGATCTGAATGTCCAAAAAAATATTTTTTCACTCCTAGAAGCTTGGATTGATGCAAGATGCTTACGCAAATAATTTAAAAATGTTCTTTACATTTTTTTCAATCTTTGCCCTCTTTAGCCTCGAATATGTTTCAAAAAACGCTTATGAATATACATTATTCGTTCAACGTGACCCAACCACCCTAAAAAACATAAATAAAAAGAAAATAATTAAACCCCTAGAAATATTGATTCAACTTGGAATCACCCTAAAAAAAATAAAAAATTAAATAATTAAACCCCTAGAAATTCGGATTCAAGTATGTGTCTTTAACGTTTGATTGGAAAATGTTCTTTTTCAATTTGTGCCCTTTTTAGCTCTGGACGGGGTTTCAAAATTTCTAGCTTGTGGTAGTATCATCTGTTCAACGTGGCCTAGCCGCCCTAAATAATTTGTCGTTGGACTCCTAGAAACCGGGATTGAAGACTGTATCTTACATGTCTGATTGAAAAATGTTCTGTATAATTTATTGCAATTTTTGCCCTATTTAGCACCGGGAGAATTTTCAAAAGTCTAGTCATAGGCAGTGCAATAGTATTGCCTAAGTAAAGAACAATGTTGGCACAAAGTATCATTTATTTTTTTATTTTTTTATTTATTTTTATATCAGGGTACTTCGTATCGAAAGAGCTGTCGTAGAAACTTCAAAATAGGCTCATTTGATTGGAAACTGAAGGGGCTAGTGCCCTTTTTATTGGTCAAAAGTGATTGGAGGACAACAAACTCCCATGCCCACGATTTTCCCAAAAACATTCAATCAAAATTTTGAGATAGCAATTTTGTTCAACGTAGTTAGCCCTCAGGCCCTCATAGCCCTCAGCGCAAAGGTTTTATGTTTATGCCCTGGGAGCATAAAAAGTTTTTTATAGAAAGTGTTGTCGTAGAAACTTCAAAAAGGGCTGATTCGATTAGAAATTGAGAGGGTTAGTGCCCTTATTAATAATCGAAAGGGATTCATTTCCCAAACAGTCATTCATTTCCCAAAACACTTCCGATCAAATTTTAATATAGCCATTTTGTTCAGCGTAGTTGGAGGATCCAGAAATTATGTCTTTGAGAACGACAACCCCACCCCTCCCACCCCTTGGGGCTAAGGTTTTGAATTCTTCCCTTGGGGTATATGAGGTTTTTATAGAAAGTATTGTCGTAGAAACTTCAAAAAGAGCTCATTCGATAGTAAATTGAGAGGGCTATTGCCCTTTTAATAGTCAAAAGTAATCGAGGAAGAATCACCGCCCACCCATCTTTTCCCCAAAGACTTTCGATCAACATTTTGATATTCCCATTTTATTCAACGTAGTTGAAAGGTCTAGAAATTGTGTCTTTGAGGAAGACAACCTCCTCCCTCCCACCCACAAAGCCTTCAGGACAAGGGTTGTAAGTTATGCCCATGGGGGATATAAAGTTTTTATAGAAAGTGTTGTCGTAGAAAATTCAAAAAGGGCTCATTCGATTGAAAATTGAGAGGACTAATGCCCTTTTTATGATTCGAATAATTATTATTTGTTGTTCCTTTGTTTATAGTTAACTGTTTATTAGTAGATGAGTTTGTATGTACCCGCCCAGTCGCAAGTGCTTTTTTGTATCTTTCTCGGGGCAGGTATTGGAATATTAGTTAAACGTATCTTTGATGTTAAATAAAATGAACTGAACTGAATTGATGTTTTATCAGAGATGGGTGCGGGTATGAACGGATTACCATAAACATTGTAAAGTCTTGCTCGATGAATTGAAACATTAATGAACGCTTTTAAAAATACTTATAGTTTTTGCACATCATTTTCGCTCCTTTGTTAGGTCTGGTGTACAACAAGTAAACTTACTAGGTATTTACTTTCTACTAGGACAAGAAATTACACAAAGCCTAGCTTTGTAAATGTAGTGATATAAGGAACCATCTAAAGAATTATAGCGTTGTCAATTATGCTCTAATCTCAATTTCCTATGATGCTATTTTGTAAAAACATTGTTCCATCCTCAATTTCCGCTGATGATTATGTGTTTGATTTCATAGTTCATTAGCACTGCTCAATTCCCTAACGGACTTTAAAATTGAAATGACTAACACTTGTGATGCTCTCAACATCAAAAGTTTTGGATTGTGTAGAGTGTAACCTGGTCTTTTATTTTTGGCTGAAATAACGTTGAACCCTTTAAAACCCCTCTGGTGTTTTTTCTGAAAATTTAAGATTATATCGTGATGTTCCAATAGGATCAAATGCGTAAAAATTTGCTGATATAATTCTTAACAAAAAAAAAACGATTTACTTGCTATTTACAATGGTCCCACGACATCATGAGCACCTCCGAATATTTAAAGAATTTTCTGAAATGATCTTGAACACTGTAAAGAGCGCATTTTTAGGAATTAAGTATGATGTGATGACGTCATATATAGATCCATCGTTTAGAAGACCTGGAGAAATACCTAGCATAGCAAAGAGTAGCATGATGTTATGAAGTCACAAAACGTTAAACATGACAAAAATACATTTTTTTTGTGAAAAATCAAATTTTGCTGTAAACAAACCGCCTCTGGCTCTTGAAAAGACCCTGGAACTTTAATTAACTAAGCCTTCTCTTAAGCTTCTCCCGTTATCTCTTCTCTACGAAGTGGGTGAGGAATGGTCAGAAATCTTCAAGACCTTGTTGATACTTTTTTTTACCAATTATATTGGAATTGCTACCTGGTCATTAGATTGAAACAGATAAAAAAAAATAAAAAAAAGTTTCAATTGTCAAATTTAGATAAAAGTGGCATTAGCCTGCAAAACGAACAGTAGTGATACCGTATATGAAAACACATAAATTCGATACAGTTTAAATAATGCTTAACCGAAAGCATTGAAAACGAGTAACCCCCTGAGGAGCTGATAGGAAATTCAGGATAGGTACACCCTGCAGGGAGTAACCCTCTGAAAGTCTGCTGGGAGAGGTACACCATACCGGGAGAGTGAGAGATTCCCTGAAAATGCCGTGTGGATTGAAAGAAAGCTATCAAATTTGCTTCAGGAAAATAGTTATCCTCTTAAGATTATTAAGGTTATTGCTTTATTAAGAAGAAATATAACTATCTTTGTAAATAACTAATAATTAAGATGGAATCAAGATTTATTACCGATTTATTAACAGTAATAGGAATGTGCTCTCATTTTCAAGGGTTTTCCAGCTTTTTCGAAATTTTTGTCAATTTGTTTTCATTAATAGCCTTTTAGATTAAAGATGAACATGGACAATAGCTTTGATTTCTGAATCACTATCAAGTGACATTTCTTTTAGAAGTTTTATTTCAAAGCAGGTCTTAAGACTTTTGGTTACTTTTGGCTGTGGCTCACGATATATTGGATTACAGCCACTGACTTACTTTGGCTCCAGTGGTCGGAATATCCATTTGAAGGACTTAGATTTAGCAATGCACGGAAGCATTTTTATTTTTTTGTTATGTGTATGGACTGCTAAACACTTACCAAGCTTCGTATGATACATCAAGTTGTTTTCTTCGTTATATTGCCACGGTCCGTCGACAGTGCCAAGCTCACAAGCAACAAGTTGAACTCCTTTATTGTCTCCAACTATACATCTTTCACCAGTAGATAGCTGGCCTTTTGTGTTGAGTTTTATTTCCTGATTATCGCCAAAACCGTGGCATACAGAAGTAGTTATCGAAGTTGGAACTTCATTTGTTTCAGCGTCGAGACATTCTTTAGTCAAGACGTTAATCATTTCTCCCCAATGAATATTGGGTGGTAAATAAGGAAAGTCCTCAAGAACATCATAAGCGACATTTTTCATGAACCATTTAAAGGGTTTGCAATTTAAGCGTTGTTTTAGTTTAATTTGCTCTGTTAAATCTCCTGCATCTAAAAATCGGGCAGTAGGCTCCCGTGTGTAGAAATACTCTTTAAATTTATCGTCAAACCAAACCTCAATGACGCGTTTGTAATTTCTAGTCACCAAGGACCCTTTTATATTTTCTACTAACTTACCGAATGTATATGGCATAAAAGAACGGTAAACATGACCAACCCTTGAACATGGAACCCACATAATTTTTCCGCCACACTGCCACATTTTAAATGATAGTTCAAAATTTTCACCGCCCCAACCAAGAAGACCAGGATCATATGCTCCTAGTTCTAAAAAATATTTTCGATCAATAGCGAACAAACCACCTGCATGAGTGGGAGAAGGGTAAGGCTCACTGGTTTTTGCTCTTTTTTCAGCGTCTTTAAGTGGTAGTTCCTTCTCTTTGTACAATAGACCCCACTCAAAGATACCTCTGATATGATTGTCCTTTGAATAAGTGGAAGAGTAATGAAAGTCGTTTGAATCAATGCCATCTACGATGGGAACGGTCATTGTCGTCCTGTCTAACTGAATAGGAGTTAAAAGTGGTGGAAGCCAGTTGAGTCCCACTTCACAGTGTGCATCTAAGAATAAAACAACTTCACCTGTTGATTCATGAGCACCTTTTGATCTAGTTCTAATCAGTCCCATTCTTTCCTCATTTCTTAAAAGTCGTACTTTCCCTTCGAATCTTTTAATATAACGTTCTAAACGCCCTTTAAGATCAGGTTTGTCGCTGAAATCGTCAATTAGTAGAACTTCCTCAAGGAACTGAGCCGGAGATCTGTCAATCACAGTGTGAACTGTCCTCAAAAGAGTGGAAAATCCCTCATTGTGAAATACAATCACGACAGAGGTTTTGGGCAAGTCTGTAGGATAATTCCAATATTTGCACTCTTCCAGTCTTGTGTCTGGTATTGTTCTGTTTATCGCAATTACATCTGAAACAGCGATATTCATGCCATATTCAGAAACTGATCTTTCGGCATAGTTTTCGAACTGAGGCAGTACTTTATAAGACTTTCCCTGCTCCCCTGGGCCGTCCTCTTTAGGCCATGGCTCAGGCTCGTAGTTCCCAGTTTGATTGTATTGATATGTAGGTGAAAGCTTTTGTGGAAGTTTCTGTTTAGATTTTTGTCCTTTAGAGTTTCTAGCTTTGTAAAATGTAACTCCAAGTAAACAGAAACAAGCTGCCGCTACAAAAATAATTCTATCTTTTTTCCAATGAATTAACATTTTATTTTTCAAGCATATCAATCGCGATGATTCTAATTCAGATTATGACGCCCCACTTTTTTTTCGATTTAAAAATATATCGACAAATATAAGTATGGTAGAATTTTTTCTTATCAGGAAAATATCCTATGTGAATTATTATGCAGTTTAAAATAACGATTCAATCGAAGGAAAGAGAGGATATAACGACTGTTAATTATTGCTATGTTGTTGACACATGATTGTGTTCTGAATATGAGTGATCGTCCACGTTTTCAATACTTGTAAAACCACGACGTAACATATATAAAGGGAAAGTAAATAATTTAGCGAAGGGAAGTAAATAAGTAAAGCGAAGAATTAAATATTAAACAGAACCAACATGAATAAAAGGGAGCCAAAGTTCATGAATGTTCAGTTCTTTGGGGAAAACATCCGGGTATTTTGTATTCTTTTACTAGTTTTGTTATTTACAAAAGAGTAGCTCTTTGAATTTCTTCCAAATTTTCATTATTGATCTTCAAGGGTTTTGATTTACTTTCAATATTTTTATTAAAGTTATGACGTGATGACGTTGTTCTGAGCCTCTTTTCCAAAGCATTTGCGCTTTTTTTAAAGTGTCTTTTAATGGAAAAAGAAAACAAATGGAGTTTTTGAAGCTTTAGACACCCTGTTACTGTATTTAAACAAGGATTCTTTTCCACATGAATTTACGGTTGTGTAAATGTATATTCCAAAGATATTCTAGTCCTTTCCTTGTCACCAAATTTCACTTTTTGAAGCCCCAGAAAACCCCTTCTTCGGTTTAAAGAATATATTTATCCCTTCGCCTTTATTCGGAAGTTGTGGCTATGTAAGCAGACATTACTAAAACATCATCCCTGTTTTTTGCTTGTGCTTATCCCTTTTCCACTTGTCAGGCAAATGTTTTGCTGCCCTCCCGACTCCCTGCTATTCAGGTTTACTACATGAACCTATGCTCCAAAAACGCCAATTTTGTAAAATATTTACCATGAACTATTTTTTTTTAGTTATAATATTGACAAAGACTCAGAACTAAAAGAAGCTGAATGCTGGAAAATTCATGAAAAAGTTGCTGGGCGTGAGACTGAGTCTTCTTGTAATCCTTTGGATTCCGGATACGGGTGCTTCATTCTTCGTCGTACTCAGGAGTCTCAAAATGTTGAGTCTGTTTCGAATCTGGTCTACCAGAAACAGAGTTCGAATGATGCTGAAAAGAGTAAGTATACCCCAGTAATGTTTATTCTGCGTTAAGATTGCCAATCATTGGTGGAATTAATGTGGAAAATGGTATATTTGGCTTTTCTTGTTTTGATTAAAATCTTTTTTGACTTAAGCTCAGTAGAGTTAAAGTCAAGTCAGTAAATTTAAGTGTTCTCAAAAAAGTAAAAAAAAAATTGAAAACTTAATAACTAAAGAAATAAAGTCCTATTATGCTTAAATTAGTATCTCAGAACCTTTGTTCAAGTTCGCTTTCTCTCAAATTAACACACGCCTTTTTTGGTATAATTGATTATAAATTAATAAAAAGCAATTTGAAAACTTAAGATCTGAAGAAAAAAAAGTCCTATTATGCTTAAATTAGCACCTCAGAACCTTCGTTCAGGTTCACTTTCTCTCAAATTAACAAACAAAAGCTTTTTCTGAAAATTTAAGTTTTTCGAAGAAAGGTAAACAGCAATATAAAACCTTAAGACCGTAAGAAATAAAGACCTATTATGCTTAAATTAATATAATATTTTAAGTTTCAAATATACACTAATTTTTTTAAATACAATAATAGGCATCCTTTGCGATTAGCCTGTGCAACTTAAAAACTTAAAGCAGAAACCAATATTTTAACTCCTAAGAAGACAACCTGAAAAAGAGGGAAATCTTCGAAATATCAATAAAGGCAATCAAAACGAACTAAAGCCAAGTTTAAAAACTTTACTGTAAACGAAGCTTTTCAAAAACAGTAATGACCTATCTTAAAATCGGAGATGAACAGAAATAAAAAATAATTTAAGCCTAATCCAGCCAAAAATTACTGACTACGAATAAATGGATCCCAAAACGAACATAAGTACAAATATTAATATCAATAGTAAAAGCCACGAATAATAATGGAAAAATAAATGACAGAACTAGTAGAAATTAAAATGAATAATCAAGTCAAACTGATTGGCACTGTGTTTCTTAAACTGCTACAGAAATTGAACAGAAAATATTACAAACAGAAGTTTGACTGTTTATAAATATTTTCTCAGGAATAGTCTAAATTAAAACGACTTATGTTGTCATAGACAAAATAACTATTTATTGATTAACGAAAAATTAAGCAAGAAAAACGGGTTTTTATTTTTATAAAGCAGTGAATACAATAAAACAAACACTTAATTAAACAAAAATACTCCGAATATTTCGGCCCCACGTCTGGGAGCCTTTCTCAACGAAAAAAAAAGAAAAGAAAAAAATGAAACAAAAATGTTCTTTTTAAAAACCTTAACTTACATCAAAATAAAAACTTACTAAACACATAAAGAGAAAAAAATATATAAATAAATAGGAAACAAAACTCACATATTAAATAAACACTTCCATTCACTGGCGCATAAACAAAATCGAATGTCTATATTGATTCAAACACGCCTCCTCAAAGTATATAAATGGAAATCTAACAAAAAATGAAGAATATATTCATACTTAAACCAAAACAATAAAGGTCAGCTAACCCCCGGCCCATAACCCCTAATTAAATCTCACAAGTTCATCAACCAATGTTTGAATTATAAATCGAATGGATTCTTTTGCTTGCAAGCTTAGCTGCAGTTTGTTTACTTTTCCCAGCATTTAACCCATTCTGACCTTTGTTCGCAAGGTCATCTTTCATTTCAGAACTATTATTAAAATCAGTACTGGTTGAAAATCTTACCTGCTTTTTAATTAAACTTTTAGTTTAGTTTAATTAAAACGCAGGTTTAATTAAAAAAATGTGTTCGCATAAACTTCAGATGGTGCTCATTTGATTTGAAATTTAAAGTTATAGTACCCTTTCTAAGAGTCAAAAGTGATTTGAGGGCAACCAGCTCTCAAATCCCTCCACGCTCATCATTTTGTCAAAAACTTCCAATCAAAATTTGAAAATATCAATTTTGTTCATTGTAGTTGAAGAGTCTGGAAATTATGTCTTTAAGGAAAACACCCCTGCCCCCAGAGCTCTCAGGGCGAGGGTTGTAAGCTTTGCCCCGGGGGCATATAAGGTTTTTATAGGAAGAGTGGTTTTATATACTTTGGAGGGGACTCATTGGATTGGTAATCTGAATTTCTAGTGCCTTCTTTCAGAGTCAAAGTGATCAGAAGGCAGTTAACCCCCCCCCCCTCCCCTTAACACGTCGTGTTTTCCCGAAATACAAAACGAAATACGAATAAAATTTTTTTAGACCGTCATTGTATTCAAAATATTCCAAAGATCATATAACAAGGCTTTTGGGGGTGAAACAAACCACCAGAGCATAGGGACGAGGGTTGTTAGTTATGCCACGGGGCATTTAAGGCTCTTATGGAAGGGATGGTTGTTTAACTTTAGAAGAGGCTCATTTGGTTGAAAATTGGAAGTTCTTGTTCCTTTTTATGCGTCAAAGTGATGGAGGGCATTTAGAACCCCCCCCCCCCCCAACTCCCGTCACCCCTTTTTTCACTAAAAGCATCTGATTGAAATTATCAGATAGTGATTTTGTTCAAAATAGTCCAAATAACATATAAGAATGTCTCTAGGAGTGACACAACACCCCAGCGCTTGGGGTTAGGGTTGTAAGTTATGCCATAAGGGTATATAAGGTTTTTATGGAATGAACGGTCGTATAAACTTCAGATGGGGCTTACTTGATTTGAAATTAGAAGTTATGATGCCCTTTTTAAGAGCCAGTGATTTGAAAGCAACCAGCCCCCCCCCTCCACGCTCATCATTTCCCTTAAAACCTATAATCAAAATTTGGAGATAATAATTTTATTCATTTTAGTTGAAGGATTCAGAATTTATATCTTTGAGGAAGACAACCCTTCCTGCAGATCTCAGGAAAATGGTTGTAAGTTATGCCCTGGGGGCAAATAAGGTCCTTATAGAAAGAGTGGTCGTATATACTTCGGAAGGGACTAATTGGACTGGTAATCAGAAGTTCTAGTGCCCTTTTTAAGAGTAAAAGTGGTAAGATTGGGGCTATCCCTTCCTGCCCCATACACACAAACATGTCGTGTTTTCCCAAGATGTATCCAGTAGATATTTTGAGACAGTCCTTTTATTCAAAATTGTCCAAATATCATATAACAATGCTGGTTGATACAAACCACCAGAACCTGAGGGCGAGGATTGTAAGTTTTGCCTTTGGGGCATTTAAGATTTTTATGGAAGGGATGGTTGTATAAACTTTAGAGCTCTTTTGGTTGAAATTAAAAGTTCTATTTCCCTTTTAAGAGTCAATAGTGAGGGAGGTCAAGTAGCCCCCCTCTCCCACCCAACTTCTCTTTTCACCAAATGTATCTGATTGAAATTGTGCGATGGCAATTTAGTTTAAAATAGTCCAAAAAACATATAACTATGCTTCCGGGGTTGGCAACCCCCCAGAGTCCTGGGGCAAGGGCTTTAAGTTTTTCCCTGGGGACAAATAAGGTTTGTATGGAATGGGTGGTCGTATTAAATTCAGATGGGTCTCATATCATTTTAAGTTGAAATTTATAGAGCCCTTTTTAAGATTCAAAGGGATTTGAGAGAACCTCCCCCCTCCCCCACCCCCAACATTTACCATGACAAACATCCAAACAAAGTTTTAAGACATCAGTTTTTTTCAGCATTGTTGAAAGGTTCAGTATTTATGCGTAGCAATAGTTGTAGTAGCATTAGTAGCAGTATGCAAATAGCACCTTTTTTTCAACATCTCTTTTTTTCTTCAACACACTATGAAAATTTTAATTTAATACCATCAACCGGTCCTGAAGTATTGCTGATACGTCCTCTTGACAACCTGTACAAGCTTAGAGTGTTTCGATTTATTTCAATACAGTTACAATATTGCGCAAAATTTTCGCCTTAATACCCTTAGGTTTATTAGTAGTAGTAGAAGTAGCGCCAGTAGTTTTATTAGTAGCAGTAGGAGTGCAGTTAATAGTTGTAGTGTTAGATTTAGTAGCAGTAGTAGTAGTAAAAGTAATAATAATAGTAGCAGTTGTAGTAGTTGTAGCAGTAGCACCAGTAGTATTATGATGCAAATTTAGTATTTTCTTTAGTTCTACACCCCCCCCCCCCCCCCACACACACACACACATGCACACACAACAAGCGTTGTAAGTTTTGACTTTACACACAAAATTGTTCCTAAGATATTGCTGATATGTCCTTTTGACAACCTGCATACGGATGGCAGGTTGTCATACAATAGAAATATTCTCTGAAAATTTCACCTTCATACCTTCATAGCTTTTGGATTTTGGACTAGCCAGAAGACACTGTGTGTATACATTTAATGCTGCTTTTACGGTTACTGTAACTAACAACACTAATGGCATTAAGTTGAAAATTTTAGGGAACGTTTAGGGTGTGTTTCAATTAAACGAAAAAAAAACTATATGCTTGCAGGTATTAAAAAGGCATATAAACAATATAGGGCATATAAGGACATAAGCAGCGATGCTCTATTATAGCTAGTAATACCACTGATATTTTAAAGAACCCAATTTGATTGAAAATTAAAAGTTCTAATGCCCTCTTAAGAGTCAAAAGTGATTGGAGTGCAATCAGTCCTCCTCTTTAGCTCATAATTTTTCAGACGCTTCAAATCAAAATTTTTAGATAGTAATTTTGTACAGCATATATGAACGGTCTAGTAATTAATCTTTAGTGTTATGGGGTTGGTCAACCCCCGCCCCCCTATAGTTCTGTAATTTGCCCAATATGCTTGAAAACTAATTGTTGCTTTAAAATTAAATCGAAACGCGCTGCTTGTATGCTGGTTGCCAATAAGACATCTCAGCAATATACCAAGAACGACTGAGGGTATTAAGCTCAAACTTTCTCGGCTACTTCTATTACTACTTCTGCTCATAAACTTTTACTAAATCAAAAGAGTGTAAGTGTATCCCGGCTGTGAAAGAGCATAGATATAATTTTTTGGGAATGGTAATAAGTTTTATCTATCAGGTCAACTGGAGGATGTATATGACTAAATTAAACACTAGTATTTGTGTCATGTTTTCAAAAGGGTTGTTTTAAATTTGATGAAAAAGTTTTTCCAGCATACAAATAGCAAGCCAAACTATAATTTCTTGAAAAAAACGGAAAAATTCAAATTATTATTTTCTTTTTCCCTGAAAAAGACTATGTCAGTATAAAACAAACAGAAATTAATTATAAAAAAAAATTCCACAAAATAAGTTTTTCAAAAAAAAGTAAAGAACTCCTTTAAACCAAAAATGATCAAAATAGAATCAAATAATCTACTAAGTAGAAAACTACCACAAATCAGCATCAATGAATAAATAAATCCCAAAACAAACAGAAATTACAATAAATAACCGAGTCAAACTCAAAACGAGCAGAAATTGACATGAGTAGGTTCAAAACCCTTATGTTTTCTAAAAGTCAGAATATAATTCGCACTTTACAGAAGAAAAAAAATTCAAATGAATGTGCATTGTCAGTTTAATATACATATGCTGATATTTATTCCTGAAAATCTTAATAATTATTGATTTCTTAAAGTAATAAAAGTGAAAACATTTAAAAAAATTCTTTTCAGTAAAGTGGAAATTATATTCTGGCCTTTAGAAAGCATAGGGCCTTTGAACCCTACTCATGTTAATTTCTGCTCATTTTGGGTTTGACCCGGCTATTTATTGTAATTTCTGTTCGTTTTGGATTTATTTTTTTTTTAAATTAATTTATAGCAAGGGATTATCCTTTTCACGCGGCCTAACTATCCTGAACAAAAAATTTCTTTACATCCCTAGAAACTGGGATTGAAGCATTATTCGTCATGCATGATAGAAAAATGTTTTGAACACTTTGTTTTTCCAATTTTTGCCCCCCTTACTCCCGATTAAGTTTCCACAATTGTTCTCTTTGAAAATGCATCATGTGTTCAATATGAACTAGCTGCCCCAGAAAGCTTTTTTTTCATTACACCCTTAGAAACCGGTATTGAAATATGTATCTGTTATGTATGATACAGAAATGTTCTCTGTATTTTTTTGTAATTTTTTAATTTTTTGGCCTGGGTTTCCAAAAGTAATGACATGACCCATAAAACCTAGGGGAAAAGCTGCAGGGTACACAATTTACCTTTTGCTCACACTTAGCCTAATATGTGTTATAAGGCAGCAAACTATTTTATTCGAGTTTGGGGGGGGGGGGACAATATTCTGCAGAGGAATTTTCCGCTGAGAGAATTTTCTGTGAGAGGAAAATTTTCAGGGGAAATTTTGTATAGGGGGGAAGGGGATTTCCTAGGCAGATTTGAAATTTGAACGGTCAGGTATCAAATATAAAAACAGCTTTTCTCAATTGGAAGTCAAAACGACCAGAAATTACTCCGTATATGAGGGGGAGGGCTGTCCTTTCTTACAACCCTCATTCTTTACACTAAGGTTTGACTTCTTGTCCAAATTCTAAAAAAAAAAGTGTGCTTAAACAGATGGGTCGCTGAATTCGAATGAAAAGGGTTTTAATAATGAAATTTAAGACTGTAACATACAAAGCGGGGTTGAGGAAAGGGCCACCTCCCCCCCCTCATGTACGGAATAATTTCTGTTCCTTTTAAGTTTTTATGCATCTCCATCGTTTCAGTTGAAAAAGGTTTGTTTTTATGTAATTATATTTCTGTTCTTTAATTTTATGCTTGAATTGTTTTTTTCAACTTTGTGGCTGTTCTAAATTTCTGATTGAATTTATTTTGATTTTTGATTTGAATTAAAAATTCTTTGTAGAAATTTTTTGGTCACTCTTCTGTTGAAATAGACCATTTTTCAACTTGTATTATGTTTACATCGTGCTACCAAGTTGCATATGAGAGTTGACATAGTATTACTTTGTTTTTTAGAAAGTTTAACGAGACAGCAATCAGCCTGCAGTCCTCTGCCTCTTCGAAGAAGTCCTAGAAAAAGAAAGCATAGCGGAGAAACAGTGGCTCTTGGGGTCCAACAGAATTTATCTGCGACTGAATCTCGTCAACTAACTAAAGCAGAGCGGAATCACCAGTTGAGAGAGGTAAATGCTCTGAAAAATTAACTTTAATGTGACAGGGTGTGTATTCCGCTTGGTGATCATAGTTAATGATGATGAATTTTATTGACTGAAATTTGCTCTTCATCGCTGAATTAACAAAAAAAAGGCCCTGGCAATTAGTAATTTCTGTTCGATGTTTATAAACAACTTTTGTTTCTAATTTTGGCATGGAATTGGATAAAAAAGGAGAAGAAAAGAAATGCTGGGCAGGAGGGGCATGGGGGCCATCCCATCAGGGGGACACAAAAACAAAATATACAAAACAAGAATATCATTTGATATTCCACCATCAATGCTGAATATACAAAAATAAATAAACAATCTTTAATATTTGCTTCTTTAACTTCAGCTGCGATTTTTGAGATTGATCAATCAGAGATTTATCATTCAGCTTCTATTTATTTGCAATGAATGGAATTTGGTATATTTCAGACCACCGACGAGCCGAACGATGGGGCAACATCAGCAGAGATTTATTGTAGAAATAATTATTAATTGCACGGGGCAATATTGCTCCAGCCAAGACAGGAAATGAAATTACTATTTGGCCTCGTTTTCAGGAGTTAAAAAGGGTTATCTTCGTTTATATAAATCATTTTGATAGACTTTGTCTTAAGGAGCACATCAACGCCTATGGAAATACACGGAATCTATCGGGAAAGTAAAACTCCTAGATTTAGATTATGCTGATTATTTAAGCATCCCTTATGAAATGTTAGCCTAATTGTTAGCCAAAATAGCCATATAGATGTTAGCCCAGTTTTTAGAGACTGTAAGATTTTTGGTTGCAAGACTAGGTTTGAAAATTAATGTCAATAAGACTAAGTCGTTAAAACTAAGAATACGTGAAAGTGAAAAGGTGATCCGGGTTTCAGTCGTAGCTAGCAACCTAGTAAGAGACGATCATTTCCAATACTAAGAAATGTAATTGCTCATAACTCTTGAAAATAGCGGCAGATGAAAACAAAAAGTGCACTATTACAACCACCTTCTTCGAAACCCTTGTATAGGAAACTTATCGTCCCTTGGTTTGAATAACGAGGAAATTCTATTGGCTTGAAAAACAAAATAAGTTGATTGATCTATGGAATTTGTATCGACCGCATCTTTTTTTTTCTTATTCTCCCATCCGGGTTGCAGCGGTAGTTAGCAACGTAGTAAGAGACGATCACGTCTAATAATAAGAAATGTAATTATATAAAAGATCTATGGTTTAATGTAAATGTAGACATAAGCATCAAGTTTATAAAGACATGTGAAACCTAGTAAAGAACAAACCAAAGCATATAGTTACTAAAAGTTGATGTAATACAAGCATATTTAAAAAAATTTTATAATAAAGAACGAATGGTAAGTCATAATAACTAAATATTAATTAATTGATTTAATTTTGATATTGTCTCTTACTAGGTTGCTAGCTACCGCTGCAACCGTGATTTCTCCTTTAGATTTATTCAAATATAGAATTCTGGTAAAAGATATGATTCCAAGCCAACGATTATCTATTTTATGCACTCTATGTTTCAATATTATAGAGTGTATTCAACAAAATCAGCTTAATCAGTACCATAGAGTGTGTTGAACTCGAACCCTTCAGGATGGAAGGAGAGTCCTTTCTTTATTGTACTTATGTTAATTGTTCCATACAATTGTGGAACAAATAACTTTTTCGTCTCTTTTATTATTTTCAAGAATAAACATTATAAAAAATCAGAAGGAGCAAACTCTAGCCAATAGTAAGTGAAACGACAGGTAAAATATTTGTTTGTGTTTATGACGTCATGCGAATCCTTCGTGGAAGGATGGAAGGATTGAAGCAACGGGTAAAAAATTTTTTTTGTATTTATGACGTCATGCGAATCCTTCGTGAAAGATGGAAGGATTGAAAGCAACGGGTAAAAAAAATGATTTTTTTTTGTATTTATGACGGCATGCGAATCCTTCGTGGAAAGATAAAAGGATTGAAGCAAAGATTTTTTTTTGTATATAGGACGTCATGCCAATCTTTCGTTGAGTTTTTTTTTTGTTAATTACAAAAGCACGTAAATGTAGTAATTTCCTTTGAAATGAACCCTTCAACAAATCTCTATGATGTTCCAGTGTCTAGTTAGCTATAGAGAAGAAAAAACTCGGAATATTTAAGTTACTATGGGCTAGAGTCTTGGATTCCGGGTTTTTATCGTTAGTTTCTTTCAGCTTAGCGTTGAAACAAGACCAAGAGAAGTTATAGTCTTGTAGACTTGCATCTTATAGTCTTTGTTTGACTGCAGTTAGAGCGGATGAGATTCAGTGTTATTTTACTTTTGCCAGCGGAACGTCTGTTGAATTTCTAATTGGATCATTTAATCATGTTTTATATTATGTAAAAAGAATTCTTTAGTGTTACCCTATATCGAATATTTTTTTTTTTCCTCAAGAGAACCGTATTTGGTTATTCTTTTTTTTTAATTATCTACGCTACGTGGCATGTACCAGGTAAAGTAGATGTATGTCCACTTCTCTGTTAATTAAGATTCTTGAAATAAAATTCAGAGCAGTTGTTTATTCATTTCTAAAGGATTAATTTAACATAACATAAATCACAAAAGAATAATAATTTTCAGAGTTTTCTCTGTGAGGGCTCCCTAGCCAGAAAACAATATGATAGTAAAGAATAGCAAAAACGACGCAATACACTAAAACAGCTAACATATTCAGTACAGATTACAAAGAAAATACAAGATCTATTTGCCCATATCCAAAATCTCCGAAACTGTAGCCTAGGTAGGACAATATCAGATCAATTCACCACATCAAACAAATACTAAACCTAATCCATAAACTTCAACTCTAGGGACTCAAAAAAAAATTATAAGCCAAAAAGCTTTCTATAATCTTCTTCTGAAGACACCAAACGACTAGCAGCTTCTCGTTGATTCTGGGAGTCTGTTCTCTATCATTAAACAAGCTATCTGGTGGCTAAGTGAGACCTCGCTGATGATGTCACCTCATTGATGATCATGTCTTAGTGATTATGAGACGTCACTGGTGGATCGCGAGTAATTTTTAAATTGTTGGAAGTTTTGAGATGATAAGTTCATTATAGTAGAAGTGGAACACAGAAGTTACAAAACCTGCTAGTAAAATTTTTAGATTGTCAAAAGTGCAGAGATGTTAAGTTGATTGTGATATAAGTCGATATCGAATTGCCAACGGAAAGTTCACAACTTATAACATGAACTCACAATCCTCAGTGCTTCAGCTCTTTAAGAATCTATTTTGTCAGTGGAATTACGGCTTATATTATTCTATAATTTTTTTAATATAGTATAATTTATATTATATATTATAATTTAGTATAATATATTATAATTTATTCTATAATTTTCGCAGTCATTAAAACATGGCCCTTTATAAAAACTAACTTAATTTTTTCTTTTTAGGATTTCTCCCGAGTAATATACAAATGCTTAAAGGGCCGTGGAATCGGAACAAAAGAGACACTATACCAACTTTGTGGAACGAAGCTTTATAGTTTACTTAAGAATTATGCTAGGCTACATAAAGATGCTGATATGAGCTCCCATAGGCTATTAGAAGTTTGTGAAAAACATATCGAAGGTGTAATCGAGGAGTGCAGAAATGAAATAAAAACCAAATGAAGTTTATTCTTGAAATGGAAAAAGCTTTCTGAAATAAATTCGTTTTTATGTTGAATTTTTTTTAATGATTTAAAAAGGAAACGAGCCTCTATGGAACCCTAATTGAACATGTTAGTGGTTTCACTACGGACCCCTTCCCATCTCTTTTATTTGTCTTATGGAAACTAAAGCTAAAAGTTTGAACATTTTTGCAGAGATTGCACTTTTAAAGTTTCAGCCCTCTCAATCCACAGAAACATCCATTGACTCAAGTGCTATTAGCTGATGCCCAACTATACAACGATGTATATTGATTTATTATACCTCCAATGCATCAAAGTCTATTTTATGTTGTGTGTTTTTATCTTTTGCAGCAAATTAGTTTCAATGCATTTGTATGGCCTTTTGGAATTGCGAAGCTGAATAGATAATTTGTTACAATTCTGAGTCGGATTTTCTTCGGCAACATTTTGATCCTTTTTAGGCCAAAACTGCTGATATTATTTGTCTCTATTTATTATTTATTTTAATTATACTTATATCTGTTTTTATCTATTTATTATTTGAAATACCCATTTTTCGCTGCAAATTGGCAGAAAAGTTCTTATTGCAGAATGACGCGTTCCTGAAAATGACTCTAGAAAAACTTGATATTGATAAATGAAACTTGATATGATCAGCATTTGGAATATAAACTACTAACGGCTTGTGGGTTAACATTCTTCTTGGAAAAGTGCAGAATTTCACATTCTTAAAGATCATGACTTTAACCCCTCCTCCTCCCTAAATCTTCTTATTAAGTAGGATAGGATTTCTGATTTGCTGCATTTCACATTATAATTTGCATTAACGGAAATTTTATGTTTAATTATTTCTTCCCTCTTGATTGAAAGGACGTATCAGCAATTTTTCAGGAACAGCTTAAGGTATTAAGTTTGAGCTTTCAGGGCATGTTAAGAGGGATGTTAAGATGACCAAAAGGCGCTATATGCATGCTACTATTGCTACAATTAGTATTACTGCAGCGACTATGCCTGCTACTACTACTACTGCAACTGCTACTACTATGACCAGTACTACTGCTGAAGTTATAGGTATTACGGTGGAACTGCCTGGAAGTTTTTAACTCTCAGGGAATATTGAAAGGTTGTCAAAAGGACGTAACAGCTATATCCCAGCAACAGATTAGATTATTTTAATGAAGCTTTCTGGGCATATCGAGCGGGATGCTGAAGCAACTAAAAGTTGTTATATGTAAGCTACTACTACTACTCATGGATACCATACAAGGACAAGACCTTTACAGCATCCCTCTGCCTGAAAAGTATCATCATGCTTAGTAATTCTCTACCTACAGAGACCTGGCTAATGCCTCTACATTTACCACGCTCGCTTTTATCACCTTTCTTATACAGGGATTTAATTAGGGTTTTCCTAAAATCTCTTGGTACTTCCCCTTTAAAATAAAATCGTATTCGTAATTTTCAGTTACTTATTTCTAGCCTGATCGCCACCATATTTAAGTCATTCATTTTGCATACTATCACCACCTGTGGTCTTATTATTTTTCAATCCTTTTAGTACTGTCGCTAATTCTTCCCTCAATAATAAATCTTTCTTTACATCTAAGGTGTCACAAACTTTTTCGTTTTTCTTTATATCTTTTCCATAACTCTATCCCGGTTTAGTACATTCTCAAAATATTCTACCCCTGTCTCTTTCACTTTTTCCTTTTGTGGCTGTTGCAGTACTACTGCTGCTCCTGCTGCAACTGCTACGTTTACTAAGACTATGGGCATTAAGGTTAAACTCACAGGGCATGTTCAGAGGGATGTTGAATTAATGAAAAGGCACTAATTGCCTAATATTATCACTAATACATCACTATTACAACTACTTCTAATACTAAGGCTAAGGGTAGTAACCTGAAACTTTCGGGGCATCTTAAGGGAGCTGAGGAAATAATCAAAAGGTGCATTCTCTACTGCTACTACTACCACTAGGGCTATTGCTACGACCGAGGCTATGAGTGTTACGATGAAACGTATAAGGAAGATTAAGAGGGATGTTTGAACACAATGGAAACACATTATGGGCACACATGTTATCAAAATAGTGTATCAGCAATATCCCAGGAGTGTCTTACATTTCAGGTGTGTTAGACTTTTAGGGTATTTTGCGGGGGGGACTAATCGATAGTTATTACGTGCATACAATTACTTCTACTGCTATTTTTACTGCTGCTGCTACTACTACTTTTGCTTCTATTACTGCTACTAATAAGACCAGTGTTGTATTAATGTGAAATTTTCATGAAATGTTGAGGGGCATGTTGAATTGAATCAAAACATAAATATGTGTGGATTATCCAGAGTGGATATCTCGGGGTCAATATGCCAGGAACAGCTTAGATTTTTAATTTGAAAATTTCAAGGGCATGTTGAGGGGGATGTTTAACTACCAAAAATGCTTTCCGTGTATATTAATATTTCCATTTGTACAACTACTATCACTCTTGTTTACACTCCATGCCCTATATCTCTCTATGGCCCTCCCTTCTGCAACAGTTAAATTTTTTGTTTGGATAGTGGGATGACGCCGAGACAGCGTGGAAAGTAGCAAATTTCTCAGAGTCGTCCAGTATTTTTAGCCTTAAAGGGAAAATGTTAAAAGGAGCTCAAAGAAAGAAAGAAAAACGATATCTAGTTAATAACAAAGGCCAGAAGTGAAACAATGAGATTATATGGGAAGTAACAGTAAGTAATAAAAAGGATTTTTTTTTAATAGTTAAAGCCAATTGCCTAACAACACAGCTATATCTAAATATACACACACTCTCTTTTTAACATCATGGCCTGTTTTTTTGTTTTTCTTGTTTTTCTTCATTTGTTTGCTTTTCCATCTCTTCTTTGCCTTCCTTGTAGCAAAGGCAGCTTCAATCTAACACTTTCACTGATATATCACTGAGCACTTTTGTTCCTCCGTCCTTTCTTCCTTGAAGCATTTTGTTTTCTTGATGGTGTTAGAACCTCTGATGAGCATGGCAATTTATCACCAGCCTTAAGGGCTAAGAAAACATTTGGTTGGTCTGTATTTGAGAACATTCCGGAACGAAAGAAGAAATACCTTCCAAATCTCTTCTGAATATTTGATGGTATTAAAACTAAGTGGAAAGATTTTCCTACCAACCCAGCTGTGATGTAAATGGTGACAGTTCTTCTCGATGGTGACGGTTATTCGATGAAAAAGATACAACTAATTTAATAATGATTCTGTTGGGAATACATAGCTGTTAGATATTTCAACTATTATGCAAGGGTTCTGAAATGCCACCGTCATTTCGTTTCTACAAGATTTCTAATTCCCTTGATGAATAACGAAGAAGACCAGCGTCCAGGCAGCAACTTGCGAAGTTTATAACTCATGAATAGGCCTAAATCTGATGTAAACTACATCTGGGAAATTGAGAGACTGATCAAAACAAAAATAATTATGGTCAACAATGATCGCACCAGCGGTGCTGTTATTTTTGCCCCCACCACCGCCAACCTTCCTTTATCGGCACGGCTCTGAGGTCTATATGTATAATAGAAACCTCAAAACGAAAATATAAGGCAGCTTAATTCAGCCAGCGAGGGAGGGGGTTACGTCCCCCCTTATGGGCCCCTATGCCTTTTTCCTCCCAATCACTTTCAACCAAAATCGCTGTCCAAAAACACATTTTTAATAAGGGTGAGTCATTCTTGTAATTATATAGTTAAAATCCAGCGATTTTAGCTGTCTACCGAATGAAGGGGAAAAACTGCCATTACTGCTAACTAAACTACTACTAACAACTCACCGCCACACCAAGCTGCCTGAGACCAATACAGGTAGGAACGCTCTTCCTCCATCCCGATCTATTCAGAGCTTCCCTCTTTACACCCTCCCAGGAAGTTCCAACTTCTTTTAAATCTTTCTTTATGACATCCTCCCACCCCAACCGCGGACGACCTGCTTTCCTTTTAGCCCTAGAAAGTTGACCAAAAAAAACAATCTTCGGCAATCTATCATCCACGAAACGTGCCCTAGCCATCTCAAACTTTCTTTCACTTTAACCCTAGAAAGTGGGATTGAACCACGCTTTTCGTACAGCCTAGAGTTTGAAATACGGTCAGTAAGCTGAGTACCCAAAACAATCCGTTCGCAATTTCTCTGGAAAACATCTAGTAAATCTTCATTCGCTTTTCGGAGCGCCCATGCTTCACAGCCATATCTGACCACTGTCGTCACTGTAGCTTCCAAATTTCTAATCTTGGTTTGCAGACTTATCTTCTTATTCTTCCAAACTTTTTTTAACTGTGAAAAATTACCCTGAGCCATGGCTATTCTATTTTTAAAATCTTCACTGCTCCCACCATCTTTACTAATAATACTACCGAGGTAAGTTAAGCTGTCCATCTGATCAATCTTTTAGTTACCCAGCTTCACCTTTTCATCTTCACTTATTCCTAGCCTTGGTGACTTAGTCTTCTAAACATTAATTTTTAAACTTATTCTAGTTCCCTGAACTCGCAAAACCTCTAATAGTTCATTCATTTTGCTCACACTTTCATCTAGGATGCTTAAATGGTCTCCCATTACCTTTCCTATACTCCTTAAGAGAAAATCCATCAAAATGATCCATGTAAAGGGGGATAGAACACAACCCTGCTTAACTCCTGATTGAATACGAAACCAGATGCTAACCTCATTTTCTGCCTTGACCACAGCAGTCTTACTCTCGTACATAGCACTAATAAATTTAATTTATTTTTTTTTGTATACCATACAAGGATAAGATCTTTGCTTAAGCTCTTTTATCAACAGAATCGAACGCTTGCTCATAATCTATAAAACTGAGGACCAAATGTGTTCGAAAACTCAGGAACTTCTCAATTATTAACCTAAGAGTAAAAATTTGGTCGATACATCCTTTACCTTTTCAAAAACCGCACTGTTCTTCTCTTATAACTTTGTCTACAACATCTCAGCCTAAAAAGTATCACATTACTAAGTAATTTGCTACCTTATTTGATTGTAAATCGCAATTTCTAGTGCACTTTTTAAAAGTCAAAAGTGATCAGAGTGCAACTAGCGTCCTCCTCTCCAAATTCTTTTTTCTCCAGATATATTTGACCAAAACTTTTAGATAGCCATTTTCTTCAAAATAGTTTAAAGATCAAGTAACAAAAACTTCAGGGGACAACACAGCCTTCCAGAGCCTGGGAAAAGAGTTGTAAGTTATGCTCCTGGGGCAGATAAGGTTTTTTTGTAAGGGATGGTCGTATAAATATCAGAGGTGGCTCATTTGGTTGGAAATTTAAATTTCTATTTACCTTTTTAAGAGTCATCAAAAGTGATCGGCGGGCATATAACCCCCCCCCGCTGTTTCCCAAATAAATCAGATAAAAATTTTGGGATAGCCATTTTGTTTGAAATACTCCAACAATCAGATGAAAAAACTTCGGGATCTGTATACCCCCCTCCCAAAGCCCGGGGGAAGGATTGTAACTTATGCCCTGGGGTCATATAAAGTTTGTACGAAAAAGGGGCATAAATTCTAGCCCCCTTTTTAAGAGTCAAACGTGATTGGAGGGCAACAAGCTCTCCCCCCCCCCCTTCTCATGCCCTCTTTTCTCCAAACGCTTCCAATTAAAATTTTGAGATGGCCAGTATTTCCAAATAGTCAAGAGGTGAAGTAATTAAAATAAATATTCCTCGGGGGTTGACAAAACCTCCCACTGCCCCAGACAAGGGTTTTAAGTTATGCAAGCTGTCCATTGTTCATACATAAGGCTTTTTCGAAGAGCTAATCGCATAAACATCGGAAAAGCCTCATTCGGTTAAAATTAAAAGTTCTAGCTTCATTTTTAAAAGTCAATAGTAATCAAACGGTAGGCACCCTCCCATGCCTTTTTTCAAATGCTTTTGATCAAAATTTTGAGTTAGCCATTTCGTTCAAAATCTTCAAAATGTCAAATAGCTATGGTTCGAAGTTTGAACCCTCTCCTCCCCCTCCAGCTCTGTAGGAAAGGGCAATAAGTTGTACTAGCAGCCCAACGTTAACATATAAAGCTTCTATTGAAGGCATGGCCGTATAACCATTATTAAAATGTAAGTTTTTGTGGGCGGGGTAGACGTATTAACTTTGGACGGGGCTCATTTGATCCGAAAATGAAACTTATAGTTCTTTTTTTAAGAGTCAAAGGTGATCAATGGGCAATTAGCCCACTCTCCACTTTCTCAATGGGCATCTGGTCAAAATTTTGAGATAGCCATTTTGTTCAAAATAGTTCAAAAGCCAAATAAATAACCTTCCAGGTTTGACCCCCCCCCTCGCCCAGCCCTGGGGAGCAATTTTTACCCAAACAACTAAAAATTAAACAATAAACCATACATTTCTTTTGTGTTCACTTGCATGGGTGAAAGATTTAATTGATTAAAACCTTGATATCCAGTCAGTGGTGCAACTAAGGGGGGTGGCGAATATCCAAAGGTTGGGAAGGGGAAAGTTTCAATGTGTCAGCGCCGCGCGCTGACACCTTGGGAAATTTATCTTGGAAATTTACCTCTTGTGTCGCCAACACCTTGGGAAATTTACCTACTAACCTTAGAAATTTAGCTTATGTGTCCGCATTTGTTTGCACACTGGATTTTTTTTTACACTTTCTTTAAGTCCCTCCTCCAAACTTAAAACCCCAGCTGCACCCCCTTTATCTGGTGGGCCCAGTATGGATTTGTTAGTAAGACACGATATCCTATGAATGATCAGGAATTATGGATCAGAAGACCTGGAATTGAAGCAGTGGTGTGTTTGGATTTTAGACAGTTTATTTATGAAGGATTGAATAAAAAAAAACAAGTTCTCTTCAACTGAAGGTAAGGAGTGCTATCCAAGTTTATAATGAACAGAAACCATTACTTATACGTGGGCGGCTTTCCTCTCCTCAACACCTCGATCCTTACGCTAAAGTTTTATTTTATCATAGGCAGTGCAATAGCGCTGCCTAAGTAAAGAATGATGTCGGCACAATGTGTTATTTTTTTATTTTAGACCAGGGCACTTCGTATTGAAGGAGTTGTAGTAGAAACTTCGAAAAGGGCTCATTTGATTGGAAATTGAAAGGGCTTGTGTCCTTTTTAATAGTCAAAAGTGATTGGAGAACAAAAAACACTCCTTCCACGCCCACCATTTCTCCAAACATATCCAATCAAAATTTTGAGATAACCATTTTCTTCAACGTAGTTGAAAAGTCCGGAAATTATGCCTTTGAGGAAGACAACCCCTCACAGCCCTCAGGATAAGGGTTGTAAGTTCTGCTCTTGGGACATATAAGGTTTTTATAGGAAGCGTTGTCGTTGAAACTTCAAAAAGGGCTTATCGATTGGAAATTGAAAGGGCTACTGCCCTTTTTAATAGTCGAAAGTGATGGAGGGCAACTAAACCCCCTCTCACGCCCACCATTTCCCTGAACACATCCAATCAAAACTTTGAGACAGCTATTCTGTTCAACGTAGTTGAAAGGCCTGTAAAGTATGACTTTAAGGATGACAAAGCCCCCAGGGCAAAGGTTTTAAGTTACGCCCTGGGGTGCATATAAGGTGTTTATAGAAAGAGTTGTCTAAGAAACTTGAGGGGCTCATTTGATTGGAAATTGAAAAGGCTAGTGCCCCAAACAACATCTTGAAAAGGCTAGGCAACTCACCCCAAACACATCTATTCAAAATTTTGAGATAGGTATTTTGTTCAATGTTTTTGAAAGGTCCGGAAATTATGTCTTTGAGGATGAAACTCACCCACAGCCCTATGTAAGGGTGGTAATTTATTCCCTGGTGGCATATAAGTTTTTTTTTATAGAAAGCGTTGTCTAGAAAACTTCAAAAAGGGCTCATTTGATTGGAAAATGAAAGGGCTAGTGCCCTTTTTAATAGTCGAAAGTGATTGGAGGGCAACTAAACCCCCTCTCACGGCCACCATTTCCCCAAACACATCCAATCAAAATTTTTAGATAGTCGTTTTGTTCAACGTAGTTGAAAGTTCTGGAAATTAGGTGTTTGAGGATGACAACCCCCCACAGCCCTCAGGGCAAAGGTCTGGAATTTATGCCCTGGGGGCATATAAGGTTTTTTAAAGAAAGCCTTGTATAAGAAACTTCAAAAAGGACTCATTCGATTGGACATTGAAAGGGCTAGTGCCCTTTTTGATAGTCGAAAAGGATTGTAGGGAAACTACTTGTGCTTGTACTACTTGTAATTGCTGCGGGACCAGACACGTATGTATTTTCCCTTGCTGCAGAGTAACACTGATTCTGATGGTGTGATTTTCATTAAGATTCATTTACTTTTGGGGGCTCTTTCCCGCTTTATTTCGAAAATCAGGCAAATTTTCTCAGGCTTGTAGCCTTCAATGGGTATAACAAAACTTAATGAATCTTATATATTTGGGATCAGCATAACAGGCCAATTCTTGTGATATTTGTATTTATAACAAAATTTCATTTTTGGAATTTGATCTCAAAATTAAAGAATTTTAGAGTTTCAGCTATTATTGGGCTGCAACCCTCCTTACTTACAATTCGTTACCACAAACTGTTTTATTAAGAACAAACTGTGACAGTACAATTGAATGAATAATACAGGATAAGAAATGTTATTTTCTTCAGGGGTCCCTAGTCTGCACCTTTAACATAATGGAAAGGTAAAACTTCAACTCAATAGAGGGAAAAAGAATAGAAATTATGGTAAATAGGCTAGATTATTAGTTTTATCTCCAACATTGAAGATTTAAAAAGTTTTGCTTACATCTCCTATATACCAAATAGAAGAGTAAAATGGGTGAATACACGGTAAAATTCTACGTTGGAGGGACTTTTGCTATCTTAGAAATAGTTAGGTTTTGGGAATGAAACTTTCAGGAATGAATCTTCACTTTGAAAATAAAAATCCTAAAATAACTTAAAATCAAATTCAAGTCATTAGCTTTGCGTTTTAAAAACCTAAGTTTAAGGGAAAGCAGACCAACAAAAATTATGGAAAACAAAATCTATGTTATTTCTGAAGCCTTAGAAATAGTAAAACAGTTAAAAGGGAAGCTAGAATGCACCTTCCTGGGGCATGATTTAGGGCTTGAGTTCATTCCTGAAAGTTTCACTTTCATAGTGCAACTATTTTCCATGATAGTCAAAAGCACCTCAGCTAGAATCATGCCTTATCTAGGATCAAGCCCATCTCTACTTATTATAGTAGTTGATGACTAGAAATAAGTATATAGCCCCACCTACTTAGGAGTTAGGATGTTAATATAGGTATGAATAAAAATAGTATAATATATATTTTCTGGGTCTGCAACAAGCTTCGTAGGTCCAAAGATTCCAAACACCGCGTGTCACCTATACATAATAAAATTACCAAATTTAAGAATAAAGTCACCAAAATTAAGGTAAAATCACCAAAAATCGCCATATCAGTAGAGGTCTAAGTACCATTTCTATGGCATTATGTTCCTTCCTATGCTATTTTATGGCATTATGTTCCTTCCTATGTTATTCTATGGCAACTCTGCACCTTTTCAAAGAGAGTGAGTAGCCCCAAGCATATAGGTAATACTTCTATGTCAGCTCTACACCTTTTCAAAGAGAGTGAGTCATCTTTCACACAGTTTGACGTGCAAATTGCCAAAAAAATTAAGTTTTGAGGAGATTACGTTCCTTGGCACCTTTAAACATGTTTTCAATCAGATGGGTTTTTTAAAGCACAGTGTTTACATGTGTGTAGGCTTTGTTATGTAAAAAATTGGATGCTACAATCAGAATTGTTTGATTGGCATTTGCAAAAAAAGGGGTAATGAATTGGAGTGTAAGTTTGACATCACCAGGCACGTGCGAGGGAAATTTTTTGTTGGTGGGGGGGCTTAAAAAGGGTAAAAATGGGTGTTTTTATAAGTGTTTTTATTAGTTTATAAGACGGATCGTGAAAATCCCAAGGTTTTGTGTACCAAGAATGGACCGGAGGTAGCCTCCCCGTACATACACGAATGGATATCGCTAGAATATTTTAAGACGGGCTTTGTTATTTAAAAAATTGGACGCTACAATCAGAATTCCTTGATTGGCATTTGCAAAAAAGGGGTAATAAATTTTTGAATTGGAGTGTAAGTTTGACATCACCAGGCACGTGCGACAGAAATTTTTTGTTGGTGGGGGGGGGGCTTAAAAGGCAAAAAAGGGTGAACCACATTAGTTTATAAGACGGATCTTGAAAATCCCAAGGTTTTGTGTACCAAGAATGGAGCGGGGGTAGCCTCCCCTACATACACGAATGGATATCGCTAGAATATTTTAAGACGGGCTTTGTTATTTAAAAAATTGGACGCTACAATCAAAATTCTTTGATTGGCATTTGCAAAAAAGGGGTAATGAATTTGGGAATTGGAGCTTAGGTTTGACATCACCAGGCACGTGCGAGGGAAATCTTTTGTTGGTGGGGGGGGGGCTTAAAAAGGTAAAAATGGGTGAACTACATTAGTTTATAAGACGGATCGTGAAAATCCCAAGGTTTTGTGTACCAAGAATGAATCGGAGGTAGCCTTTCCTACATAAAAGAAAGGATATTAATAGAATATTTTAAGACGGGCTTTGTTATTTAAAAAATTGGATGCTACAATCAGAATTGTTTGATTGGCATTTGCAAAAAAAGGAGTAATAAATTTGTGAATTGGAGTTTAGGTTTGACATCACCTGGCAGGTGCGAGGGACATTTTTTGTTGGTGGGGGGTTAAAAAAGGTAAAAATGGGTGACCTACATTAGTTTATAAGACGGATCGTGAAAATCCCAATGTTTTGTGCACCAAGAATGGACCGGAGGTAGCCTCCCCTACATACGCGAATAGATATCATCAAAATATATTAAAATAGGCTTTTTTAATAGAAAACTGGGACGCTTCAATCAGAATTGTGTTACTTACATTTACTATAAAGGGTAATATAATATGTGACTTGTAGTATATGGCTACCCCCAACCTGCATGTCCGATGGAAATTTTTTGTTGGTGGGGGGGGGCTTAAAAAGGAAAACATGGGTGAATCACATACGTTTATAAGACGGATCGTGAAAATCCTAAGGTTTTGTGTACCAAGAATGGACCGGAGGTAACCTCCCCTACATACACGAATGGATATTGCTAGAATATCTTAAGACGGGCTTTTTTATTTAAAAAATTAGACGCTATACTCAGAATTCTTTGTCCTGTCATTGCAAAAAAAAGGGTAAATTATTGTACTGCAGTTTTTACAACCCCCGGCAGGTGCGCAGGACATTTTTTGTTGGTGGGGGGGGGGCTTAGAAAGGTTAAAAAGAGTGAACGAAATTAGTTTATAAGACGGATCGTGAAAATCCAAGGTTTTGTGTACCAAGAATGGACCGGAGGTAGCCTCCCATACCTATACGAATGGATATCGCTAGAATATTATAAGACAGGCTTTGTTATTTAAAAAATTGGATGCTACAATCATAATTGTTTGATTGGCATTTGCAAAAAAAGTGGTAATGAATTTGTGAATTGGAGTGTAGGTTTGACATCACCAGGCACGTGCCAGGGAAATTTTTTGTGGGCGGGGGGGCTTAAAAAGGTAAAAATGGGTGAACTACATTAGTTTATAAGACGGATTGTGAAAATCCCAAGGTTTTGTGTACCAAGAATGGACCGGAGGTAGCCTCCCCTACATACACGAATGGATATCGCTTGAATATTTTAAGACGGGCTTTGTTATTTAAAAAATTGGACGCTACAATCAGAATTCTTTTATTGGCATTTGCAAAAAAGGGGTAATGAATTTGTGAATTGGAGTGTAGGTTTGACATCACCAGGCACGTGCAAGGGAAATTTTTTGTTGGTGGGGGGGCTTAAAAAGGCAAAAATGGGTGAACTACATTAGTTTATAAGAAGGATCGTGAAAATCCCAAGGTTTTGTGTACCAAGAATGGACCGGAAACAACTTCAACCGTGCCCAGCCCCCCGCGATCAGAAATTAAATTATAAAAAATTTTCTTCAACTGAAAGTAAGAAGCAACATCAAAACTTAAACGGGCAGAAATAGAGGCTGTTTCAAAAGATTTAGGATTCATTAACTTTAGTGTTGCCAGTCAAAAGCTATGAGTTTGAGAAAATTGCCTGATTATCAAAAAATGAACAAACACCCTCCAAAAGTCGACAGGACTGGGATTGTCTTGAGGGGGGAATTTTCCATGGAAGAGGGGGATTGTATTTTTACGTGAAAATAACTTAAACCGTGCCCAGCCCTCCCCATTTTTAACATGAAATGGCTGTAAAGTGTTTTGGGGGGGCATGGGTATTAGTCTCTCATAGGCGTGTGTTGTTTGAAACCTATAAAAATAAACTATTTCTGTAAAATCTGAGCTAATAAGGGTTTTGACCGTAAACTCTAGTTTTTTTTTGTAAGAAAATTATGGAAAATACAATTCTCTGGTACAGGTGTGAAACTTAAGTCTATTTTTGGATTGAAAAATAGAACTATATCCGTAAAATCTGAACTAGTAATTCAATTTTTTTTTTCATAAAAACACTTTTTTTTAAACTTTTTGTACATATCTTAAAATTTCAAAATATGCTTACGGTTCTAACAATTGTGCTCTATGATTGGTAAGAGACATGATTTGGCTTTCCCACTGGTATTCTAAGACCGGTTATCGACACCACCTAGTCTTTTGCATGCATTAAATCAGTATTTTTTACGCAGTGGAACGATAAACACATAAGTCATATCTTTAAAAAAAGTGAAGATGGAACATTTTAATAGAGTGTGTTCACATAACAAGGTTATTGTAGCATTGAATGCCGACAAGGAGAAGTATTTAAACTATGAAACAAGTACAAGTGGTAGCACTATCGGAAACGTATGCGTGCGTTGTCATGACAGTGAGAGTTTAGATTTCTTTGGAGCACCCAAGAATTTCTATTATACAAATGCTGGATATGCGAAATTATCATTTCCAGAGATGATTACACTCAAAGAGAATGCTAACATAAAAATAATTGTCGAAGATAGAGGACAACTCCTTGCTACTGCTGCAGGTAACATAATACCTACGGATACATCCAATCATCAGCTTTCGGGTATTAGCATTCAACGGAAGGCAAATAAAAGAAAGGCCTACTCTGCTACTAATATCGTAAACCATATCTTGTTTGCGTGCCGAAACTGTTACCTGTGTAAAAATAATGTGTTAATAGACTTTGAAATTGTCAGAAAAATAAAAATGGCATGGTCAGAAAATATCACTACGGAATATAAAGATGAAACGATGAAAAACAAAGCACCAGCAAACGCTACTGATGAATCAAATAATACCAAACACGATAAAGCATATTGAGCCTGTCGATGACACACCTATAAAAATTCTTTATGAGTCAAAATGGAATAATGATTATTCTACTGATTACGAACTAAGAGAAGACAATAGCTATAGTATCAAGAGAGAACATGATGAACCATTTTATGGAACAGATTCAAAATGTCCAAAGTTGTTCATTGATATTAATAATGTATAATAATATATATTTTTTGTATTAATATTCTACATGACATTATTTCATTAAATATATATTATGTATTACATTGTTATGTGTTCATTATTTTCAGAGTAAGCTAGCATATCGAACGTTCGTTTTTCAAGCAGACTGTTTTTCGAGCCAAAAAATAGACTAAAGTTTCAGATTTGAACCAGAGAATTGTATTTTCCATAATTTTCTTACAAAAAACTAGAGTTTACGGCCAAAAACCCTTATTAGCTCAGATTTTATAGAAATAGTTTTATTTTTCAATCTAAAAATAGACTAAAGTCTTAGATTTGAACCAGAGAATTGTATTTTCCATAATTTTCTTACAAAAAACTAGAGTTTACGGCCAAAAACCCTTATTAGCTCAGATTTTGTAAAAATAGTTTTATTTTTTGATCCGAAAATAGACTAAAGTTTCAGATTTGAACCAGAGAATTGTATTTTCCATAATTTTCTTACAAGAAACTAGAGTTTACGGCCAAAAACCCTTAGTAGCTCAGATTCTATAGAAATAGTTTTATTTTTCAATCCGAAAATAGACTAAAGTTTCAGATTTGAACCAGAGAATTGTATTTTCCATAATTTTCTTACATCTTTAGAAATGGTTAACGATAACAAACATGTTTTCGACCAGATGGGTTTTTGAAAGCACATTCAGCATGGCTTGCGCTATTTTTTTTTATCAAAACTTAAACAGGCAGAAATAGAGGCTGTTTCCAAAGATTTAGAATTCATTAACTTTAGTGTTGTCAGTCAAAAGCTATGAGCTTGAGAAAATTGTCTGATTATTGAAAAATGGAGATACACCCTCCAAAAGTCGACAGGAATGGTATTGTCTTGAGGGGGGGGATTTCCCATGGAAGAGGGGAAGAGTATTATTACATCAAAACAACTTCAACCGTAGCCCACAATCAGAAATTAAATTATATAAAAGTTTCTTCAACTGAGAGTAAGGAGTAACATCAAAACTTAAACGAGCGGAACTAGAGGTTGTTTCCAAAGATTTAGTATTCATTAACTTTAGTGTTGCCAGTCAAAATCTATGAACTTGAGAATATTGTCTGATTAGCAAAAAATGGGGAAACACCCTCCAAAAGTCTACAAGAATGGTATTGTCTTGAGGGGGAGGAATTTTTCATGGAAGTGAGCACTGGTATTGTTAAATGATAACAACTTCAACAGTGATCTGAAATCATGTACTGAATGATACACAAATTTTCTTCAAAAGAAAGTAAGGTGCAAAATACACAAATTAAGGGGCAGAAAAATAATGTACAACAATATAGACACAAATTTGTAGATTTATTTGTGTCAGTCTACATCTCTTAGCTTGTCAAACGTTAATAATTCTCGAAAAATGGGGAAACCCCCTCTCCAAGTCAACACGAATGGGCTTGTTTTGAGTGGGGGGGGGAATTTTCAATGGAAGAGGGGAAGGGTATTTTTACATGAAAACAACTTCAACCGTGGCCCGCAATCAGAAATTAAATTATAAAACAGTTTCTTCAACTGAAAGTAAGGAACAACATCAAAACTTAAACGGGGAGAAATAGAGGCCGTTTCCAAAGATTTAGGATTCATTAACTTTAGTGTGTAAGTCGTCACTTTGTGTGTGTGTCGACTCTGTGTGTGTGTCCTCTCTCTGTGTGTGTCTTGTCTCTGCGCGTGGGTCGTCTCTATGTGTGTTTCGTCTCTGTGTTTGTCTCATCTCTGTGTGTGTGTCGTTTCTGTGTGCGTGTGTGTGTGTTTCGTCTCTTTGTGTGTGTGTGTGTCGTCTCTGTGCGTGTGTCTTCTCTCTGTTTGTGTGTGTGTGTGTTTGGGTCGTCTCTGTGTGTGTGTGTCCTCTCTGTGCATGTGTATTCGCTATGTGTGTGTCGTCTTTTGTGTGAGTGTCGTCTCTGTGTTTATGTCTTCTCTGTGCATGTGTCCTTTCTATGTGTGTGTCGTCTCTGTGTGTGTGGGTATCAGCATAAATTCCAATATTCAATGCCCCCCTCCGGCGCGCCGGAGGGGGCATTAAATAGTGGAATTTATGATGTCCTCTCTGTGCACATGTCATCGCTATGTGTGTGTCGTCTCTGTGTGTGTGTGTGTATCAGCATAAATTCCACTATTTAATGCCCCCCTCCAGCCCGGCAGGGGGGCATTAAATATTGGAATTTATGCTGATACACACACACAGAGAAGACACACACATAGCGAGGACACATGAACAGACACGACACACACACAAACACACACACAGAGAGAGACGACACACACAAAGCGACGACACATGCACAGAGAGGACACCATAAATTCCACTATTTAATACCCCCTCCGGCGCGCCGGAGGGGGGCATTGAATAGTGGAATTTATGCTGATACACACACACAGAGACGACACACACATAGCAACGACACACGCACAGAGACTACACAAACACAGAGACGACACTCACACACACACACACAGAGAGACGACACACACAAATTGACGACACATGCACAGAGAGGACACACACACAAAGAGACGACGCACACACAAACACACACACAGAGAGAGAAGACACATGCACAGAGACGACACGCACACACAGAGACCACACACACACACACAGAGAGAGACGATACACACACAGAGATGAGACACACACAAAGACAAAACACACATAGAGACGACACACGCGCAGAGACATTACACACACAGAAACGACACACACACAAAGTGACGACTTACACACTAAAGTTAATGAATCCTAAATCTTTGGAAACGGCCTCTATTTCTCCCCGTTTAAGTTTTGATGTTGCTCCTTACTTTCAGTTGAAGAAACTTTTTTATAATTTAATTTCTGATTGCAGGCCACGGTTGAAGTTGTTTTCATGTAAAAATACCCTTCCCTTCTTCCATGGAAAATCCCCCCCCTCAAGACAATACCATTCCTCTCGACTTTTGGAGGGTGTTTCCCGATTTTTCGATAATCAGGCAATTTTCTCAAGCTCATAGCTTTTGACTGACAACACTAAAGTTAATGAATTCTAAATCTTTGGAAGCACCCTCTATTTCTGACCGTTTAAGTTTGGATGTTGCTCCTTACTTTCAGTTGAAGAAAATTTTTGTATAATTTAATTTCTGATTGCGGGCCATGGTTGAAGTTGTTTTCATGTAAAAATACCCTTCCCCTCTTCCATGGAAAATTCCCCCCCTCAAGACAATACCATTCTTGTCGACTTTTGGAGGGTGTTTCCTCATTTTTCGATAATCAGACAATTTTCTCAAGTTCATAGCTTTTGACTGGCAACACTAAAGTTAAAGAATCCTAAATCTTTGGAAACAACCTCTATTTCTTCCCGTTTTAGTTTTGATGTTGCTCCTTACTTTCAGATTAAGAAAATTTTTTCTAATTTAATTTCTGATTGCGGGCCAAGGTTGAAGTTGTTTTCATGTAAAAATACCCTTCCCCTCTTCCATGGAAAATTCCCCCCCCCCTCAAGACAATACCATTCCTGTCGACTTTTGGAGGGTGTTTCCCCATTTTTCGATAATCAGGCAATTTTCTGAAGCTCATAGTTTTGACTTACAACACTAAAGTGAATGAATTCTAAATCTTTGGAAACAGCCTCTATTTCTGCCCGTTTAAGTTTTGATAAAAAAAATAGCACACGCCATGCTGAATGTACTTTCAAAAACCCATCTGGTCGGAAACATAATTTTTATCGTTAACCATTTCCAAAGATGTAAGAAAATTATAGAAAATACAATTCTCTGGTTCAAATCTGAAACTTTAGTCTATTTTCGGATCAAAAAATAAAAACAATTTCTATAAAATCTGAGCTAATAAGGGTTTTTGGCCGTAAACTCTAGTTTCTTGTAAGAAAATTATGGAAAATACAGTTCTCTGGTTCAAATCTAAAACTTTAGTCTATTTTCGGATTGAAAAATTAAACTATTTCTATAAAATCTGAGCTAATAAGGGTTTTTAGCCGTAAACTCTAGTTTTTGTAAGAAAATTATGGAAAATACAATTCCTCTGGTTCAAATCTGAAACTTTAGTCTATTTTTGGCTCGAAAAACAGTGTGCTTGAAAAACGAACGTTCGATATGCTAGCTTACTCTAAAAATAATGAAGACATAACAATGTAATACATAATATATTTTTAATGAAATAATGTCATGTAGAATATTTATACAAAAAAATATATTATTATACATTATTAATATCAATGAACAACTTTGGACATTTTGATCAAACCGAGAAGGACAGGCACTTTAGACATTCAAACCAACAAAGACAAATTCTTGGACTTGCAAACACCAACCCAGACATCCAAACAAATAGAATCAAACACACAAAGAGAGAAAGACAGACACTTTAGACATTCAAACCAAAACAGACAAATTCTTGTACTTGCAAACATCAACCAAAACAAGTAAACAAATAAAATCAAGCATACAAACAAAGAAAGATATGCAAGTCAGACATTAAAACACAAAAAAACAAATTAATTAACTTGCAGACACAAACTAAAAAATGCATGAAAATCGAATCGGACTAAATGACATAGAAAGAATGACAAATTAGGATTTCAAACCATCTAAGAGGAATACATGAAAATTCAAACACAAAGCTAGGATTGGATAAACATTAAATCAGTCACACAAACAGAGAAAGACATGCACTTTAGACATTCAAACCAACAAAGACAAATTCTTGAACTTGCAAACACCAACCCAGACATGCAAACAAATAGACTCTGACACACAAACAGAGAAAGATTGACACTTTAGACATTCAAGACAACAAAGATAAAAATTTGGACATGCAAACATTAACCCAGAAACGTAAACGATTAAATTCAAATTTACAGACTTATATAGGTGGACGTTTTAAGCATTCAAGCCAACAATGACAAGTACCCGATGATTCCGGCATTAGCCCGGAAAAGCCAACAAGTTTAATTTGATAAAAGAGCACACCCTTATACACGCTTTAGACATTCAAACCAACAATGATCAAATTCTTGGGCTTGCAAACACTAACCCAGACACTGCAAACAAATAGAATCAAACTTACAAAGAGAGAAAGACAGGTTCTTTAGACATTCAAAGCAACAATGATAAATTATTGGACATGTAACCACAAACCCTGACATGCAAAAAAGTGAAATCAAAATTAAGAACAAAGAATGACAGACATTTTAGAGACTCAAACCAATAAAGATAAATACTTTGACATGCAACCACCAACCCTGACAAGCAAACAAATAGAATCAGACATACCAAAAGAGAAAGAAAGGCGCTTTAGACATTCAAACCAACAATGAAAAATTATTGGCATTTAACGAATCAACCGTGAAAAGAAAACAGATATAAACAGACGCACAAACTAAGAAAGACATACACTTTATACATTCAAACCAACAAAGACAAATTTTTGGGCTTGCCAACATCAACAAAGAAAGCCACCAAATAGAATCAGACACACAGAACAGAGAAAGACAGACACTTTAGACATTCAAACCAACAAAGACAAATACTTGGACTTGAAAGCACCTACCTAGACATGCAAACAAATAGAATCAGACATACAAACAGAGAAAGACAAACGCTTTAGACATTCAAGCCAACAAAGACAAATTCTTAGACTTGCAAACATCAACCCAGATATGCAAACAAAAAGAATCAGAAATACAAACAGAGAAAGAAAGACACTTGAGAAATTCAAGCGAACAAACACAAATACTTGGACTTGCAAACAACAACCCTGACATGCAAACAAATGGGATCAGACATACAAACAGAGAAAAACAGACTTTCTAGACATTCAAATCAGCAAAGACAAATAGTTGGACTTATAGAAATCAACCTAGACATTTAAAAAAACAAAATCAGACGCACAAACAGAGAAAGAGGCACACTTTAGACATTCAAGCCAACAAAGACTAATTCTTGGACTTGCAAACACTAACCCAGACGCGCAAACAAATATAATTAGACACACATACAGATAAAGACAAACATTTTAGGCATTTATACAACAAAAGGCTTTTACTTGTACTTATAAACACCTGACAAAATTAGTAAACAATTCGAATAAGCCACCCGATCAGGGGCACGTTCGAAATTTGGACGATCCAATCAACAGCTACAGATACTTGGAATTGCAAGCATTAACTCAGGCATGTCAAAAAAATAAAAAGAGGCAAAAAAACAGAGAGATAGGCAGTTTAGACCTTCAAACTTTAAAATCAACATTCAAACCAAGAATGACAAATTCTTGAACATGCAAGAAGCAACAAAGATATTCATGCAAATAGAATCAAACGCACAAAGAGAGAAACACGGACACTTTAGACATACAAACCAATAAAAACAAATTCTTGGACTTGCAAACACCAACCCAGACATGCAAACAAATAGAATCAGACACACAAACAAAGAAAGACAGACCATTTGGACATTCAAACCAAAAATGACAAATAATTTGACTTGAAAACATAAAACAAGACATGTAAGAAAATATATTCTAACCCACAAACAGAGAAAGACATACATGGAATACATTCGAACCACCAATGACAAATTCTTGGACTTACAGAAATTAACCTAAACGTGTAAAAAAACAAAATCAGACACACAAAAAGAGAAACACGGACACTTTATACATTCATTCCAACAAAGACAAATTCTTGGACTTGCAAACCCTAACCCAGACGCGCAAACAAATAGAATCAAACACACAAAAAGAGAAACACAGACACTTTTGACATTCAAACCAACAAAGACAAATTCTTGGACTTGCAAAGATCAACCCAGACATGCAAACAAATAGAATCAGACACACAAACAGAGAAAGACAGACACTTTAGACATTCAAAACAACAAAGACAATTTTTAAGATTTGCAAACACCAACACACACATGCAAACAAATAGAATCATACCTACAAACAGAGAAAGACAGACACTTTAGACATTCAAACCAACAAATACAAATAATTGGACTTCCAAACACCAACCCAGAAATACAAGCAAATAAAATCATACACAAAAACAGAGAAAGACAGACACTTTAGACATTCAAAACAGCAAAGACAAATTCTTGGACTTGCAAACACCAACCCAGACATGTAAAAAAATAGAAACAGACATAAAAACAGAGAAATACGAATGTTTCACAAGTTCAAGCCAGCCACGAAACATTCATGAACATTCAAAGACTCGCTCTGCTATGCAAACAAGTAGAATCACACACTATACGTAAGAAACACAAACGTTTTAAAGATACAGGTCAACAAAGACTGATTCTTGGACTGTCAAACAACCGCCTATACTTACAAATAAATCAACACGCCAACAAAGAAAAACTGAATCCTCAAACATTCTAACCAACAAATTCAATTAGTTTGACTTGCGAACACAAACTTAGCCATGCAAAAAAATAATAACACACAAAAAAACAGATACAAATAAGCTTGAGATACTCATGAAAGCCAAGACAAATTTTTGGACTTGACAGCCCCATCAAAGAAACGCAAAAACATAAAATTAGACTTACAAAATGAAAAAAACGGACCTCTTAGGCGATCAGACCAACAAAAATAAATTTTTTAGCTTACATAAACCAACCCAGACATGCAAAAAACTATAATCACAAAAAATGATAGAGAAGGATAAACAATTTAAACATACAGGTGAACAAAGAATGAATCTTGGACTTGCAAACACACACCCTGACTAGCAAACAAATCAACATACCAAAAGAAAAAAAAAGAAATTCGAAACATTCAAATCAACAAACACAAGTTCTTGTACTTAGAAGCGTCAACTTTGACATGCAAACAAATAGAATCAGACACACAAACAGAGAAAGACAGACACTTTAGACATTCAAGCCAACAAAGACAAATTCTTGGACTTGCAAACACTAACCCAGACACGCAAACAAATAGAGTCAGACACTCAAAATGAGAAACACAGACTCTTTAGGAATTCAAATCAACAAAGACAAATGCTTTAACCAGCAAAAACCAACCCAGACACGTAAACTTACAGAATCAGACACGCAAACAGCGAAATGAATACACATTAGACATTCAATCCAATAAAGACAAATACTTGGACTTGCAAACACCAATCCAGACATGTAAACATATAGAATCACACACAGACAGAGAAAGACAGACACTTTAGACATTCAAGCCAACACAGACAAATTCTTGGACTTGCAAACACTAACCCAGACGCGAAAACAAATAGAATCAAACAAACAAACAAAGAAAGACAGACAATTTAGACATTCATACCAGCAAAAACAAATTCTTGGACTTGCAAACACCAACCCAGACATGTAAAAAAATAAAATCACACACAAACAGAGATAGAAAGACAGTTTAGACATTCAAGCCAACAAAGACAAATTCTTGGACTGGCAAACACTAACCCAGACACGCAAACAAATAGAATCAGACATACAAACAGAGAAAGACAGACGCTTTAAGCATTCAAACCAACAAAGATAAATTCTTTGACTTGCAAACACCAACCAAGACATGCAAACAACTAGAATCAGACACACAAACAGAGAAAGCCAGACACTTTAGACATTCAAGTCAACAAAGACAAAATTCTTGGACTTGCAAACACCAACCATGAAAATCAAACAATTCGAATCAGACAAGCAAAAAGAGAACAACCGACCTTCTAGACAGTCAATCCAACAAAGTCAAATTATTGGGCTTGCAAGAATTATCTTGAACACTTAAACAAATAGTATCAGACATACAAAGAGAGAAAGAGAGACTCTTTAGACATTCAAACCAATAAAGACAAATTCTTCGACTTACAAACTCTAACCCGGACACGCAAACAAATAGAGTCTGACACATAAAAAGAGAAAGACAGACACTTTAGACATTCATACCGACAAAGACATATGCTTGGACCTTCAAACACGAGCCCAGAGGTGCCACCGTATAGAATCAGACATACAGACATAAAAAGACAGACACTTTATACATTAAAACCAACAAAGACAAAAACATAGACTTGCAAACAACAGTATAAACATGCAAGCAAATATAATCAGACACAAACAGAAAAAAATATAGACTTAAGACATACAAAATAACAAAAAAAAATTGATGGACTTGCAAACACCAAACCAGACATGCAAACAAATAGAATCAGACATAGAAACTAAGAAACACGTAAGATTTATATATTCAAACCAAAAGAGACAAATACTTAGACTTGCAAAAACTAGCCCAGACACGCATAAAAATAGAATCAAACACACAAACAGAGAAAGACATCCAGACATTCAAACAAACAAAGACAAATTCTTAGGCTTGCAAACACAATCCCAAACATGTATGCAAATAAAATCAGACTCACAATCAGAGAAAGACAGACACTTTAGACTTTCAAACCAACAAAGAAAAATTCTTGGACTTGCAAAAATCAACCCAGACATACAAACAAAAAGAATGAGACGCTTTGATAGGTAAAGACAGACACTTTAGCCCTTCAAAAAAACAAAGAAAAATAGCTTTAAATTCAGCCACAAGAAAAGAAATTTTATAACATTGACTATGAATAACTAAAAGAGAAAGATTGTCTTTTTAGACATTACAAAATCAAAATAAAAGGATTTGCGAACACCAACCAAAACGTGCACACAAATTGAATTAGATCCCAAAACACATAAAGACATACAGTTTATTCAATAAAAACAACAAAGACAAATTCTTGGACTGTAAAACACTAACCCAGACACGCAAACAAATAGAATCAGACATACAAACAGAGAAAGACAGACGCTTTAGACATTCAAACCAACAAAGATAAATTCTTTGACTTACAAACACCAACCAAGACATGCAAACAACTAGAATCAGACACACAAACAGAGAAGCACATGACACTTTAGACATTCAAACCAACAAAGACAAAATCTTGGACTTGCAAACACCAACCCATGACATGCAAACAAATAGAATCAGACTCACAAACAGAGAAGGATATGCACTTTAGACATTCAAGCCAACAAAGACAAATACTTGGACTTGCAAACACCAACCCTGACATGCAAACAAATAGAATCAGACATACAAACAAAGAAAGACATACACTTTAGACATTCAAACCAACAAAGTCAAATACTTGGACTTGCAAACACCAACCCAGACATGTAAACAAATAGAATTAGACATACAAACAGAGAAAGACAGACACTTTAAACATTCAAGCCAACAAAGTCAAATACTTTGACTTGCCAACACTAACCCAGACAAGCAAACGAATAGAATCAAACTTAAAAACAGAGAAACACGAACTCTTTAGACATTCAAGCCAAAAAAGACAAATTTTTGGACTTGCAAACACCAACCCAGACATGCAAACAAATAGAATCAGACAGACAAACAGAGAAAGAAAGACACTTTAGAAATTCAAGCCAACAAAGACAAATTCTTGGACATGCAAACACCAACCCTGACATGCAAACAAATAGAATCAGACATACAAACAGAGAAAGACCGACATTTTAGACATTCAAACCAGCAAAGACAAATACTTAGACTTACAAGAATCAACCTAGACATTCAAACAAATAGAATGAGACATATAAACAAAGAATCAGATAAGCTTTAGACATTCAAACCAACAAAGACAAATTCTTGGAATTTCGAACAATAACCCAGACACGAAAACAAAAAGAATCAGACACACTAACAGAGAAAGAAAGACACTTTAGAAATTCAAACCAACAAAGATAAATTTCTGGACTTGCAAAGACCAACCTAGACATGCAAACAAATAGAATCAGACACACAAACAGAGAAAGACAGACACTTTAGACATTCAAACCAACAAAGACAAATACTTGGGCTTGCAAAGACAAACCCAGACATGCAAACAAATAGAATCAGACACACAAACAGAGAAAGACAGACACTTTGGACATGCAAACCAACAAAGACAAATTCTTTGTCTTGCAAACACAAGCCCAGACATGTCAAGAAATATAATCAGACACACAAACAGAGAAAGACAGACACTTTAGACATTCAAGCCAACAAAGCCAAATTCTATGGACTTGCCAACACCAACACAGACACGCAAACGAATAAAATCAAACACAAAAACAGTGAAAGACGGACAATTTAGACATTCATACCAACAAAGATAAGTTCTTGGACTTGCAAATACCAACCCAGACATGCAAACAAATAGAATCAGACACACAAACAGAGAAAGAAAGACACTTTAGAAATTCAAACCAACAAAGACAAATACTTGGACTTGCAAACACCAACCCAGACATGCAATTAAATAGAATCAAACACACAAACAGAGAAAGACAGAAACTTTAGACATTTATACCAACAAAGACAAATACTTTAAATCTCAAAGACTCGTCCAGACATGTAAACAAATAAACTCAGACACAGAAACAGAGAAAAAAAGACAATTTTGACATTCAAACCAACAACGACAACTATTTGGACTTGCAAATACCAACCCAGAAAGGAATGCAAATAGAATCAGACACACAACAGAAAAAGACAGACACTTTAGACATTCAAGTCAAAAAATACAATTACTTTGACTTGCAAAAACTGACCCAGACATTTAAACAAATAGAATCAGACATACAAACTGAGAAACACTGCCTCTTTAGACATTCAAAACAACAAAGACAACTTCTTTGAATTTCAAAAACCAACCATACACGTAAACAAACAGAATCAGGCCACAAACAGCGAAAGTAATACACTTTAGACATTCAAACCAACAAAGAAAAATTCTTATACTTGCAAAAAAAAACCTAGGCATATAAACAAATAGAATAAGACGCATAGACAGAGAAAGACAGACACTTTAGACATTCAAGCCAACAAAGACAAATTCTTGGACTTGCAAAAACTAACCCAGACAAGAAAACAAAGATAATAAAACAAACAAACAGAGAAAGTCATAAACTTTATACATTATAGCCACAAAACGCATATTATTGAACTTTCAAATACAAACACAGACAAATATAAAAATACAATAACACAAACAAACAGAGAAAGACAGACACTTTACACATTAAATCAAGAAAAGAACCATTATTGAACTTGCAAACACCAGCCAAGACATGAAAGCAAATAGAATCAAACACACAAACCGAGAAAGACGGACAATTTAGACATTCATGCCCACAAAGACAAATATATGTACTTCAAATTAACCACCGATAAATGTCAACAAATACAACCAGAAATACAAACAGAGAACAACAGACGCTTTACACATTCATACAAGCACAGACAAATTCTTTAACATGAAAACATCATCTCAGAAATGTAAGAACATTGAATCAGAATCAATAACCGATAAAAAAATTCTATTTAGACAATTAAAACCATAAAAACAAATTCTTGAACTTGGAGAGACCAACCCGCACAAATGAACAAATAGAATCAGAAACAACATCAAAGACAGAAAATTTATACAGTCTAAACAATAGAGACAAATGCTTGAACTTGCAAACAGTAACCCAGACATGAAAGCAAATATAATCACGCACACAAACAGATAGAGAAATGCACTTTATTCTTTCAAAACAACAAAGACAAATACTTGGACTTGCAATTACCAACCCAGACATGCAAACAAATTGAATCAGAAACAAAAACAAAGAAAGACAGACACTTTAGACATTCAAATCAACAGAGACAAATACTTGGACTTGCACACATCAACACATACATGCAAACAACTAGAATCAGAAACACAAACAAAGAAAGACAAAAACTTAAAATCAACATCCAAATCAAAAAAGACAAATACTTGGACTTGCAAACACCAACCCAGACATGCAAACAAATAGAATCAGACACACAAACAGAGAGACGTGCACTTTAGACATTCAAACCAACAAATATAAATACTTGGACTTGCAAACACTAACCCAGACACACAAAACAAATAGAATCAGACTCACAAACAGAGAAAGAAATACACTTTAGAAATTCAAACCAACAAAGACAAATACTTGGACTTCAAAACACCAACCCAGACATGCAAAAAAATAGAATCAGACACACAAACAGAGAAAGATAGACACTTTAGATATTCAAACCGAAAAATACAGATACTGTGACTTTTAAACAACCACCATTAAACGCATACAAAGAGAACCAGAAGTACAAACAGATACAAAATGTCTATATAGAATTTCATAACAACACAGAAAAATACTTTGACTTGGAAACACTCACACTTACACGCAAACAAACATACGCAAGCCACAAAAAGCGAAAGGCATGCATTTTAGACATTCAATCCAATAAAAAAAGTTTCTTGGACTTGCAAAAACAAGCCCAGGCATAAAAACAAATAGAATCAGACACACAAACAGAGAAAGACAGACACTTTAGACATTCAAGCCAACAAAGACAAATTCTTGGACTTGCACACACTAACCCAGACACGCAAACAAATAGAATCAAACAAACAAACAGAGAAAGACAGACAATTTAGACATTCATACCAACAAAGACAAATTCTTGGACTTGCAAACACCAACCCAGACATGTAAAAAAATAAAATCAGACAAACAAACAGAGAAAAACATACACTTTACACATTCAAACAAGCAAAGACCAATTCTTGAACTTGCAAACACCAACCAAGACATGGAAGCACATATAATCAGACCGACAAACCGAGAAAGACGGACAATTTAGAAATTCAAGCCCACACAGACAAATATTTGGAATTGCAAATACCAACCCACAAATGTAAACAAATACAACCAGACAAACAAACAGATAAAGACAGAATATTTACACATTCAAGACTACACAGACAAATTCTTTGACTTGCAAACACCATCCAAGACATGAAAGAAAATATAATCAGAAACATAAACAAAGATTGAAATGTACTTTATACATTCAAAACAATAAATACACATTCTTGGATTTCCAAACACCTACCCGGACATTTAAACAAATATAATCAGACACACAAGCAGAGAAAGAGAGACGCTGTATACATTCAAGAAAACAAAGACTAATACTTGGAATTTTAAACTATAACCAAGACACTTAGAGAAATATAATCAGAAATAAAAAAAGAGAAAAAAATGCAATTTAGACATTTGAACCAACATAAACAAATACTTGGACTTGCAAACACCAACCCACACATGTAAACAAATTGAATCAGACACAAAAACATAGAAAGACATACACTTTAGACATTCGAATCAACAGAGAAAAATACTTGGACTTGCAAAAAGTAACCCAGACATGCAAGCAAATAGAATCACACTCACAAACAGATAGAGACATTCACTTTAGTCATTCAAACAAACAAAGACAAATTCTTGGACTTGCAATTACCAACCCAGACATGCAAACAAATTGAATCAGAAACAAAAACAAAGAAAGACAGATACTTTAGACATTCAAATCAACAGAGACAAATACTTGAACTTGACACATCAACCCAGACATGCAAACAAATAGAATCAGACACACAAACAAAGAAAGACAGAAACTTAAAATCAACATCCAAACCAAAAGTGACAAATTCTTGGCCTTTCAAAAACAAGCCAAGGCATTAAAACAAATAGAATAAGGCACACAAACAGAGAGACGTTAACTTTATACATTCAAAACAAAAAAGATAAATAATTGGACCTGCAAACACAAACACAGACACACAAACAAATATAAACAGACACAAAAAAATAGAAAGAAAGAAAATTTATACATTCAAACCAACAAAGACAAATTCTTTGAATTTCAAACACCAACCCAGACATGAAAAAAAATAGAATTAAACACACAGACAGAGAAAGAAAGACACTTTAGAAATTCAAACCGAAAAAGACAGATACTTGGACTGGCAAACACCAACCCAGACAAGCAAGCACATAGAATCAGACCCACAAACAAAGAAAGAAAGAAACTTTAGACATTCAAACCAACAAATAAAAATTCTTGGACTTGCAAAGACCAACCCAGACAAGCAAGCAAATAGAATCAGACACACACACAGAAAAAGACAGACACATTAGACATTCAAACCAACAAAGACAAATTCTGGGACTTGCAAACACAAACCCAGACACTAAAACAAATAGAATCAGACATAAAAACTGAGAAACAAAGACACTTTAGACATTCAAATCAACAAAGACAAATACTTGGACTAGCAAGAACCGACCCAGACACTAAAACAAATAGAATCAAACACACAAACAGAGAAAGGCATACACTTTAGACATTCAACCCAACAAAGACAAATTCTTGGACTTGTAAATACTCACCCATACATGCAAACAAATAGAATCAGACACACAAAAATAGAATGACAGAATCAATAAACATTCAAAAAAACAACGAAAATAATTTGGAATTCCAGACACAAACCTAAACAGAAAAGAAAAAGAATAAGACACACAACAAGAGAAAGATATACACTTTAGATATTCAAAACGAAAAAGACAAATTCTTGGACTTACAAATACCAACCCAAACATGCAAGAAAATATAATAAGACACACAAACAGAGAAATACAGACACTTTAGAAATTCAAACCAACAAATAAAAATACTTGGAATTGCAAAGACCAAACCAGACAAATAAACAAATAGAATCAGACATACAAACTGAGAAAAACAGACACTTTAGACATTCAAATCAACAAAGACAAATACTTGGACTTGCAAAAACCAACCCAGACACGTAAACAAATAGAATCAGACACACAAACAGAGAAAGTTATACACTTTAGACATTCAAACCAACATAAACAAATTCTTGGACTTGCAAAAACCAACCCAGACAAGTAAACAAATAGAATCAGACAAACAAACAGAGAAAAACAGACACTTTAGACATTAAAACCAACAAAGACAAATATTTGGACTTGCAAAGACCAACACAAACATGAATGAAAATAGAATCAGACCCACGCACAGAGAAAAACAGACACTTTAGACATTCAAACCAACAAAGACAAATTCTTTAACTTGCAAACACTAAACCAGACAAGCAAACAAACAGAATCAGGCACACAAACAGCGAAAGTCAGACACTTTAGACAGTCAAACCAATAAAGAAAGATTGTTAGACTTTCAGAAACCAATCTCGGCATGTAAAAATATAGAATAACGAATTGACACATAAACACACACTCTTTAGATATTCAAGACACCAAAGACAAATACTTGGACTTGCGCACAAAATAACTCAGACGCGCAAACAAATAGAATCAAACAAACAAACAGAGAAAGACAGACAATTTAGACATTCTTGCCAACAAAGACAAATTCTTGGACTTGCAAACACCAACCCAGTCATGTAAACAAATAAAATCAGACACACAAACAGAGAAAGACAGACACTTTAGACATTCAAACCAACAAAGACAAATACTTGAACTTGCAAACACCAACCCAGACATGCAAGCAAATAGAATCAGACACACAAACAGAGAAAAACATACACTTTAGACATTCAAACCAACAAAGACAAACAGTCTGGCTTGCAAACATCAACCCAGACTCGTAAACATTTAGAATCAGACACACTAACAGGAGAAATACAGACACTTTAGATCTTCAAGCAATCAAAGAAAAATTTTTGAACTTTCCAATCCTAACCCTCACATATAAACAAATAGAATCAGATACAGAAACTGACAAACAATTTCTCTTTAGACATTCAAGCCAACACAGACAAATACTTGGACTTGGAAAAGCCCACCCTGACATGTAAACAAATAGAATCAAACGTACAAGCCTAGAAACATAAAAACTTTAGACTTTAAAACCATCAGAGGCAAAGACTCTGAATTCCAAGTATCACCCATAACATGCATAAATATACAATCAGACATTAAAAAAGGAGACATATATAAAATTTAGATCTTTAAGTTAACAATGACTAATATTTGGACACTCAGACATCGGCTAACATCAGCAAATACATTGAATGGGACGAGATGACAAACAAATACAGAACGTCTATACCTTCAAACTCGAAAACAAATATTCTTGGAACTGCAAAAGCAAGCCGAGAAACATAAACAAATAAAATCAGACACACAAGCGGAGAAAGACAGACACTTTAAACACTCAAACCAACAAAGACAGATACTTCGAGTTGCAAACACCACCCCAGACATGCCAACAAATATAATCAGAATCACAAAATGATAAATACTGTAACTGCGTGTGGTACGACCACAAATTTCTAAGTCTTGGATAAGTATAAACCACCCCAGGCATTTAAACTGAAAGATTTGACCACACAACCAGTTAAGGGCTGAATCCTTTTACAAACACGCCGCCTATGACTATCACATGGTCTAGCAAACGTCGGCTCAGACCTGGAACCAGGTATAAACAGACGCACCTTTTTAGAACGGTCGAAAAGTTCAGTATTCAATCCAATAAAGACAAATACTTGGAGTTGCAAACATCAACACAGACATGCAAGTAAATAGAAACAGATGCACAAATAGGGAAATACAGACACTTTAGACCTTCAAATCAACAATGACAAATACTTGTACTTGAAAACAGCAAGCCAGACATTGCCACAAGCAGAATAAGTCCCAGAAAAAGAAAAAGAAAGACACTTTAGACATTCAAACCACTAAAGACAAATTCTTGGACTTGCAAACATAAACCCAGACATGCAAACAAATAGATTCAGACATACAAACAGAGAAAGACAGATACTTTAGACATTCAAGTCAACAAAGAAAAATTCATGGACTTACACACACCCACCCAGACATGCAAACAAATAGAATCAGACATACAAACAGAGAAAGACAGACACTTTAGACATTCAAACCAACAAACACAATTATCTCTGAGTTTCATACACTAGTACCGGAATGAATAAAAATAAAATCAGCCATCAAAACAGAGAAAGGCATACAATTTAGGCGTTCTAACCTGTAAAGACAGATTCTTGAACATGCAATCCCCAACTCAAGCATGCAAGCAAAATGCAACAAAAGCACACACAGAGAAAGACATCAACATTAGACAGACGATTCACTAGAGAACGATTGAAAGACATCTATGGACCATCCCAGAAATGAAAGCAAATATAATCTAGCTCAAAAACAGAGGAAGACAGACACTTTAGAGATTCAAGCCCACAAAGACAAATTCTTGGACATGAAAAGACCGAACCTGACATGTAAACAAATAGAATCCGACGTACAAACTGAGAAAGAATGTCACTTTAGAAATTCCAATCAACAAAAAAAAATTTTTGGACTTGGAAAAACCAACCCTGACACGCAAACAAATAGTATCAGTCCACAAACCGCGAAAGGCATGCATTTTAGACATTCAAACCAAAAAAGGCAAATTCTTAGACTTGCAAAAACCAACCTAGACATATAAACAAATAGAATCACGAATAGACAGAGAAAGAGGGACACTTTAGACATTCAAGCCAACAAAGAAAAATTCTTGGACTTGCAAACCCTAACCCAGACATGCAAACAAATAGAATCAGAAACACAGACAGGCAAAGATAGAATATTCAGATATTCATAACCAACAAAGAAAAATAGTTGAAATCTCATACGCCTATACAAAAATGCAAACAAATTAAATCAGACACCCAAGCAGGGTACGAAAGGAACTGTCAGCATACTAACAGACAAACACAAATACTTGAACAGGCAAACACCAACCCAAAACACCCAAAATATAGAACCAGACATACAAACAGAGAAAGACAGACACCTTAGACATTCAAACCAACAAAGACAAATACTTGGACTTGCAAACACCAACCCAGACA